>NC_069500.1:964657183-964829683 GCF_027579735.1 Bombina bombina | reverse complement strand
TGATTCTTGCACTTATCTGTTATTTCTCTAACCTTTCTTTATTTCCAGAGATTTCCTTGTTTAAGGATTCAGTATTTTGTTAAAAGGACAATATTGACTTTAAATGCAGAAAGATTGCAAGACTTAGATTATAATTATGTATGCGACTGATTATTCATATTGAGTGGCATTGTATGTGTCATGACGGTTATATGATCAGGGTATAAATATTTAACATGGAATTCACAATGTGCAACGGCCCTGCCAAAATCTAGTTTGTAATGATGTGATGTTTTGTGTTTAAAATCATAAAGTAAAAACCTTA
This sequence comes from Bombina bombina, assembly GCF_027579735.1. Classification (NCBI taxonomy): domain Eukaryota; kingdom Metazoa; phylum Chordata; class Amphibia; order Anura; family Bombinatoridae; genus Bombina; species Bombina bombina. Next base: position 964,829,379 of record NC_069500.1, on the reverse strand, counting down.
AACTATGTGAGTAATATATTATTACAATAAGTATGATGTTGACTTGATGTAGGCTTTTGAGATGTTGCATCAAATCAAAAACAAACCTCCATGTTATATTCACTACATTCATGTTATTTTCTCTAAAATTATTTTACAATGGTATACGCAATGCTGTTTGGATAGCACATACTTGACTGCTTGGATGAGTAGAATTTCAAAGTCTTGTCTCTCTCTTCCACTATACAACTATACTATAATTAAAGTCTCTCTTTTTTTGGAAATGTGGCAGATAGATGAACTCCAGCTCTGTATCAGGTCAATGTGATCTATTCCTCACTTGGTGAAATGTGAATGTTCTATTTCACTGGCTACAGAATAGCTGATGATTTCAGCTTTCTATAAGAGCTAACTCTGCTTGTTCCACATTTCAGTTAAGGTGAGCCTATACAATTAATATCTAACCGTTCAGTTGCACCAGAAGCAGCTATAAATTCTAGAGGGATACCAGAAGGCACATACAATAGCACAATAACTACTAAACAAAGTCCAGGTTACCTCTTTGCTCTATCTTTTATCTTCCTATTCTGTTTGGGTAGATAGTTTTCACTCACCCCAAATTGTTTCTCTCTTTTGCACATTATTATTATTATTATACTTTATTTATAAAGTGCCAACATATACTGCAACGCTGTCTATGGGTACAATTAATTTAAATAAAACAATGATACAAAACTTGTCAGATACAAGACACAATTTGACAAACAAACACAAGAGTAAATGAGGACCCTATTCCTGTGGAAATACCTGTGTGTTTCTCTTTAAAGGGATATGAAACTCACAATTTTTCAAATAGAGTATACAATTTTAGACAACTTTCCAATTTACTTCAGTTAGCAAATTTGCTTAATTTCTTTGGTATTTTTTGTTGAAGAAGCAGCATTGCCTACAGGAAGTTAGCTAAAAACATTGGATGAACCAATGGCAACAGGCAAAAAAATTAATTTAAAAATCCAGTTAACAATCCCTAGGAGGTCTTATGTTTCCGCAGTTAGCAAACATGATCTTCAAATCTTTCTGTGTCTTTCTTTGTGTCACTATATTGTTTTTCCTTGGATGCAGTCTTATACCTCTAAAGTTTTTTTTTTTCTTTTGAATCTTTTTCTTTTGCAAGGAACATTTTTAGCTGTTGTAGATCTGGTGGTGCTGCCTATTCCCTGCCAATTACGCACATTTTTCTCTTTAGCCTTTCCTTTGTACCAAAGGAAGAGGATATTTTTTGGCCATTTTTGGATTTGTTTTGATCCTGATGCCTTATGAAAGAGCTTTTTCTTTTGAAGCTCCAGGCTTAATCCACATGTCTTCACCAACACAATGTGTTTGCTTCAGCTTAGGGAAGATCTGATAGAAAGATTTTTCAGGCCACCCCAACCTATACTTGTTTCATATGATTCCATGTTTGTACTGACTCACTAATACTTATACAGTATGGTTCTGCTAGAACAATATGTAAGTCTTTCTTTCACATTCATATTTCATTCATAAAATTTCCTTTCACAATTGGTGGGGGGAGGGGTCAAATAATTTCCCACTTATTTCCCCAAAATGGTACTTGCTTGCTATAAATTAATTGAATTAAGCTGGAAGGAGAATGATATATGTAGGGCTCAGATTTTCCACCCCTTCAGGCTGCTGGAGGGAATTTCGGTCTACTCCGCAGGTCAGAGGACATATGCCAGCTAATACTGATCTGATTCTTCTTAGAGTCAGGAGAATAAATCTGGTTGTCAAAGACCCTTTTTAGATGTACAGAGAAAAAATATATAGAACAATCAAAGCATGTTATGCAATGTTTTAAAACATCTTAACTCTGTGCATGTGCCACAGTTTAACTGTGTAATCCAAATGATAGGCGGAAAACAACTGTTACTCAAAATTTACCACTGTGGCTTGACACAGTGTGCATTTCACATTATATATGTATGCATATTTTAGGAAACACCACACTGCCATAGTCTACTGCTCTACAGGCTTTGAAGAAATTTAGATTTTAAGTGCCTAACTTTTAACTTAAATAAGGAAGATTTCTTTAGTTGGAAATATTTAAAATATATAATCAAAAGTTATTTGACTAAAACGTCTTAATATACTTATTTTTGACCACTACCAAAAATACTAATGAATAAATGTAGTCAATGACATTTTTTTAACTTAAATCTGACCCCTTATTTGACCTCTGCTCAGTTATGAGAAAGAAGGATAATATTGTCAGGAATTAATCGCCCCTATTTCTGTAGTCAATCTGTAGCCATAGGAATTTGTGTGTCACAGTAAAACTTGCTTGATATTGTTTAACTGAGTCACACAAGTTCCTGCATTTTCAGTTTGACTTCAGTAAATATGGCAAAATTAGTATTTCCATATTTGGATCTTGTAGAGAAAATGCTGCTGTCAAATTGTGTGCAATGGAGACTAGTGGAGAGCTAAAAGCCTGGGGCAAATAAGTGACCCTTCCACTAAGGTAGATTTGCTTGTCTCTTGCTACACTACACATATACACAGAGGGCCGCACTGGCTGAGTCAACTAGTGAGCTCTGAACAGTGACCATATTTGGGTTTACCGTTTGTAAACCTTAGGCGCTGTACAACTAGTCATACTAACTCCTATTTCTTAGGAGAGACCAGGACTTTGATGCTCTTCCTCTCTAAGTAGGCAAGAATATATTACATTTGCATTTTCTTACTAGATGTTTCTCTTAATAGGAAAAGAAGATATAAATAGAACGTTTAAGAATGACTTTGTACTTATGTCATTTGTATTGTTTTAGGTGCCACTTCATTTGCATGTCATTGTATTTGTTAAGCAGTATTCTCTTTCAATTATATTCAAAGCCTTGTTTCTTTTTTCAGTGCCTTATTTCTTGGTATGTTAACAACACTGCTTATTGTACAATTAATGCTTTGTTTTCACTCCTTATAACCGTTCTACTTTTGTGTGTATTATATAGTTCATTTATTTATTTATTTTAAATATATAAACCTAATATACTAGACTTTCTTTTAACTTACAGTAAAGTTGCCTTAGTGCAGTATAATGATATATTATTGCTTGCTTCCAATCCATTTAAAGTAAATCAGTGGTCATTGCCTCAGCAATCCATAGTCTCCATAATCTACAAACAAGTTAATTAGAGCTATAACATTGGCCATTTGCTCTGATGCTACCTAATCCTTTGATTACATGATTACAACATCTCTTAATAGATCATCACCACAGCCATTATTTGCTGTGATACGGTTTGAGAATCACTGGTTTAAAGACATGTAAGTAAGTATCATGCCTACTTACTGATGTAATGTTGTAAATTGTCTTGAACATGGTACTGAGGCATAAATATAATGTTTGCTTTTGTAGAATCGATATGTATACAAATAACTGAAATATGTTAACATTTTTTATACCTAGATTCTCTGCAAGCTCAGCTTATAAACATGGGTGTGATCCCTACTCTAGTGAAGCTATTGGGAATCCATTCTCAAAACAATGCTTTAACAGAAATGTGCCTTGTTGCTTTTGGAAATTTAGCAGAACTTGGTAAGTACGCTATCTGAGTTTAAATTATGAGTGCAATAATAGTTTTGATTAATAATAGGGGGTTCAAAATTAATTAATCATGTACATATATATTAGCCTTGCCTATACATTTATGGCTAATTAATTGCGCGCCCGTAAATGGGCAAATTCGCCCGTTTACACACACGCAATAAATAACCAGCCTTTACAAGTGACTTGGGTATTGCTACTGTGAGGATGAGGTAGCAATTAGCACTCAGAAGATAAGATTTCTGGTTAATTTTCTAAAATTGCCCCAATTGTCCCCAAAATATAGTATAGTTTAGTTTTTTATTAAAAAATTAGTATCATTTTCTTTCCTATGGCATGGAGAGACCACGATTTCACTCCAATTATTAGTGGGATATTCAACTGCTGGCCAGCAGGAGGAGGCAAAGAGCACCCCAGCAGAGCTGTTTTGTGTCACTTCCCTTACCCATAACCCTCAGTCATTCTTTCCCTCTATCATCAGGAGGATGTGCGAAGATGAGTGTCTGAGAAGATTTAATCCTTAAATGGGTACTTTTACCAGCAAGCAAGGATTGTGGGCTATGATGTGTCCATGTCAATCACTTTAGTAAGAGTAATGGTGGCTTTCAGCAGTTAGAAGGCTGCAAGGTGGTCCTTGCTTTATTTCTAACAGCAATACTACCCCTTTATAGAAAACCAGAGTTGGTTACTCTGTTTTTTCTTTTTCTACAGGTCACTGTCAGATGTGGAGTAATCTGTCACACCTAATAAGCTGTTCCCTGCTTGACAGCCACTTCCACATGTAAGTGCTTTTCCTTCTAGGTTAGAAGGTACCAGCAATCTAAGAGTTAATCGAGAAGATTTCTGTGGATTTTACTTTATGTGGGACTAATCTATGTCTATATAAATACATATAAATTTAAAAGAAGGCAGATTTTGGGGCACTGCTTTACTGTAGGTGAGATTTTATGAGGCTGGCTGAAAGAAAGGACAAATTATATAACTTTGTGTTATAATTGTCTGGGCTCTGTGATAATTTATAGTATAGACATTTTCTTTATCTCAGATTCTGACTCTATAGCGGAACATTCTACAGATTAAGAGGAGGTTAATTTCTCCAACATAGGTGTGTCCGGTCCACGGCGTCATCCTTACTTGTGGGATATTCTCTTCCCCAACAGGAAATGGCAAAGAGCCCAGCAAAGCTGGTCACATGATCCCTCCTAGGCTCCGCCTTCCCCAGTCATTCTCTTTGCCGTTGTACAGGCAACATCTCCACGGAGATGGCTTAGAGTTTTTTGGTATTTAAATGTAGTTTTTATTCTTCAATCAAGAGTTTGTTATTTTAAAATAGTGCTGGTATGTACTATTTACTCTGAAACAGGAAAGAGATGAAGATTTCTGAGTTATCTGCTCTGCAGTGTTCTCCGCCCTATCTGGTCCATGCAGATAAGGTGGTTTTTAGGTACTGAGCCTGGTTTTCTTCCGAAGGTTGTTTCCAACAAAAATATTAACCAGGAGATAGTTGTACCTTCTTTGTGTCCGAATCCAGTTTCATAGAAGGAACGTTTGTTACACAATTTGGACGTTGTCTGTGCTCTAAAATTCTATTTAGATCCTACAAAGGATTTCAGTCAAACATCTTCCTTGTTTGTTGTTTATTCTGGTAAAAGGAGAGGTCAAAAAGCAACTTCTACCTCTCTATCTTTTTGGCTTAAAAGCATCATCAGATTGGCTTATGAGACTGCCGGACGGCAGCCTCCTGAAAGAATCACAGCTCATTCCACTAGGGCCGTGGCTTCCACATGGGCCTTTAAGAACGAGGCTTCTGTTGATCAGATATGTATTACAAATTTGATACTTTTGCTTCTTCTGAGGCTATTTTTTGGGAGAAAGGTTTTGCAAACCGTGGTGCCTTCCATCTAGGTGACCTGATTTGCTCCCTCCCATCATCCGTGTCCTAAAGCTTTGGTATTGGTTCCCACAAGTAAGGATGACGCCGTGGACCGGACACACCTATGTTGGAGAAAACAGAATTTATGTTTACCTGATAAATTACTTTCTCCAACGGTGTGTCCGGTCCACGGCCCGCCCCGGTTTTTTAATCAGGTCTGTTGATTTATTTTCTTTAACTGCAGTCACCACGGTATCATATGATTTCTCCTATGCAAATATTCCTCCTTTACGTCGGTCGAATGACTGGGGAAGGCGGACCCTAGGAGGGATCATGTGACCAGCTTTGCTGGGCTCTTTGCCATTTCCTGTTGGGGAAGAGAATATCCCACAAGTAAGGATGACGCCGTGGACCGGACACACCGTTGGAGAAAGTAATTTATCAGGTAAACATAAATTCTGTTTTTAGATTTAAGATAGAAAACCTCTGGTTTACTTTTAAAGGAGGTCCTTGCTACTTTTGAAGACCCTGACTCATCTGTTGCTGAGAAGCCAAAAAAGTCTAGTAAACTTAACAGAGTATATGATGTACCTTCATCTGTGAAAGTTTTCAGTTCCAGTCCGTATGTCTGAGAATATAGCTCAGGAATGGGATAAGCCAGAGATTCCTTTTTCCCCATCCCCTGTTTTTAAAAAGAAGTTTCCTGTTGCTGACTCTATACGTGACACAGTGCCCAAGGTAAAGGGAGCTATCTCTACTCTAGCCAAGATAGCTACTATTCCTATTGAGGGTAGCTGTTCTTTCAAGGATCCCATGGATAAGAAGCTTGAGGCTTACTTAAAGGGACACTGAACCCAAATTTCTTCTTTTGTGATTCAGATAGAGCATGCAATTTTAAGCAACTTTCTAATTTACCTCTATTGTCTCTTAATATCTTTATTTGAAAAAGAAGGCATCTAAGCTATTTTTGGTTAAGTACGCTGGGCAGCACTTGTTTATTGGTGGGTGAATTTATCCACCAGTCAGCAAGAACAACCCAGGTTGTTCAACAAAAATGGTCCGGAATCTAAACTTACATTCTTGCTTTTCAAATAAAGATACCAAAAGAATGAAGAAAATTTGATAATAGGAGTAAATTAGAAAGTTGCTTAGAATTGCATGCTCTATCTGAAACATAAAATAAAAGTTTTTGGTTCAGCTATACATTCATCAGGGATTGCAGTGGCAACCATTTGCAAGTATTTCTACAGTTGCGGGGGCATCATCATATTTGTGGGATGGCTTGTCTGACCTGATTTCAGAAGAGACTACTATAGAGGTGTCAGGGTGCCAGGAATCAGACTGAGATGAGAAGTGCAAAAATAATCACACCTTTATTAATAGCAAAAAATAATAAAAAGTCCACAAGTCAAATAACAAGCCAGGAATCAAAGCCAGAGCTGGTAGGAGCCAAAGCGAGTAGTCAGACGAGCCAGAATCAGGAACAAGGAGAACAGCAGAGTCAGGAACAAGCCAGGGATCAGGAACCAGGAGGGACATCAGACAGCCAGGTAATACACAGGAGCTCTCACAAACAGGTCTGAGAACAACGCAAGGGCAAAGCATACTGAACAGAGGCCCTTTAAATAAGTGATGACATCACAATTCTGAGACTGCATCCTGTCTCACACGGATGATGTACACCAGTCTGGCCATATAAGGAAGTGCAGGAAATGAGCAGCATCACACAGTATGCACCAGAGTCAGCAAGAGAGGTGAGTAAAATGGCTGCCAGCAGCAAATGGCAAACAAAACAGGGAAAAAACCCTGACAGTACCCTCCCCTGAACGACCCCTCCCCCGCGGGGGGACAAAAGGCTTATTGGGGAAAAGGGCATGGAAGGCACGGAGGAGGGCGGGAGCATGAACATCAGAGGAGGGAACCCATGAACGCTCCTCTGGACCATGGCCCCTCCAGTGAACCAAATACTGTACGCGGCCCCTGGACATACGAGAGTCAATAATGCTGCTGACCTCATACTCCTCATGGTTGTCAACAAAGATAGGACGGGGACGAGGCAACACAGTGGTAAACCGATTACAAACCAATGGTTTTAAGAGGGAGACATGAAAAACATTGGAGACATTGCAGGAGGAAGGTCAAGAGCGTAGGCCACAGGATTGACCCTTCGGAGTATTCGAAAAAGACCAACATAACGGGGAGCCAGTTTATTGTAAGGCACACGAAGATTCAAGTTGCGGGAGGACAGCCAAACTCTCTCACCAACCTGGTAGGAAGGCGCGGGCAGACGCCTACGATCAGCCTGGAACTTTTGGCGCTGCATAGAACGATGAAGGCAATCCTGAATCTGCACCCACGTGGAACGGAGTTGCCGGAGATGCTCCTCCAAAGCTGGAATACCCTGAGACATGAATGAATCGGGCAACAAGGATGGTTGAAACCCATAATTCGCCATGAACGGGGATAACTTGGAGGAAGCATTAATAGCACTATTACGAGCAAACTCTGCCCAAGGTAACAGTTAAGACCAATTATTGTGGTGATCTGAGACATAGCAACGGAGGAACTGTTCCAGAGCTTGATAAGCTCGTTCCGCAGCCCCATTGGATTGAGGGTTATATGCCGAGGAGAAGGAGAGCTGGATCCCCATTTGAGCACAAAAGAAATGCCAAAATCTGGAGACAAACTGGCTACCCCGGTCCGACACTATCTCCTTGGGTAAACCATGTAAACAGAAGACCACCCGGGCAAAAATTGAAGCAAGCTCCTGAGCGGGAATGCAATGTGAAATTTTAGAAAAACGGTCAACCACCATAAGGATAACAGTATTGCCATTGGAAACAGGGAGCTCGACAATGAAGTTCATGGAAAGATGTGTCCAAGGACGCTCATCATTAGCAATAGGTTGAAGAAGACCCACAGGAAGACGTCGAGGAGTCTTATTCTGTGCACAAACTGAGCAGGAGTCAGCAACATCAGAACGAAGACCTGGCCACCAGAATTGTCGAGTGACAGACCAAATAATTTGGTTCTTGCCTGGGTGACCTGCGGCTTAGTTTAGTTTTAAAATTCTCAGGAACAAAACACTTACCACTAGGTTTCTCAGGAGGTGCATTGGTTTGTGCAGCCAGGATCTCCTCCCCCAAGGGAGAAGTCAAATTAGTACGTATGGTAGCCAAAATATGGTCAGGAGGTATAACTGGAGTAGGTACAGACTCCTCCTTGAACAGAGTGGAAAATTGTCAATAGAAGGCATCAGCCCTAACATTCTTACTACCGGGCTGGTAGGAGACCATATAATTAAACCGAGACAAAAATAGTGCCCATCTGGCCTGTTGGGGCGACAAACGTTTTGCTTCAGATAGATAAGTTAAATTCTTGTGGTCAGTAAGAATGAGCACTGGCACGCTAGTACCCTCAAGAAGATGCCTCTATTCCTTGAGTGCCAATATTATGGCTAGTAATTCCCTGTCGCCAATTTCATAATTGCACTCTGCTGGTGTCAATTTTTTAGAGAAGATACCACACGGATGCAAGGAACCGTCCGGCGTAGGACGTTGAGACAAGAGGGCACCTACTCCAGTCTCAGAGGCATTAACCTCAAGAACGAAAGACAGGATAGGGTTAGGATGAGCCAGAACTGGTGCAGCAGCAAAGGCAATCTTAAGACTATCAAAGGCCATAATGGCAGTAGGTGACCAATGGAGTGGATCATTCTCTTTACGGGTCATGTCTGTGATAGGTTTGACCAAGGAAGAAAAGTTTTTAATAAACTTTATAGTAATTGGTGAACCCCAAAAAACATTTAATAGACCGAAGACCAACTGGGCGAGGCGACTGCAGAACTGCAGATAACTTGTCAGGATCCATGGAGAACCCTGCAACGGAGATACCATAACCTAGTAAGGTTACTTGAGTCTGATGGAACTCACATTTCTCGAGTTTACAAAACAGGACTGTTCTCACATAGTCTCTGAAGAACCCGTGTAACATCAGAACGATGAGCCTCAAGTGTGGGTGAGTGTATGAGGATGTCGTCCAAGTACACCATAACACACACTGTTGCAACATATCTCGTAGGACAACATTACTAAATTCCTGGAAAACAGCAGGAGCATTACATAGGCCAAAGGGCATTACAAGATACTCATAATGCCTGCTCCTGGTGTTAAATTCCGTTTTCCATTCGTGGCCCTCCTTGATCCTAACGAGACTTTACGCTCCTCTCAAATTAAGTTTAGTAAAGACCGTAGCTCCCTTGAGGCGGTCAAAGAGTTCCGTAATGAGCGGAATAGGATAAGCATTCTTAATGGTAAGACGATTAAGACCCCTATAATCGATGCATGGTATTAACTCGCCACCCTTTTTCTTCACAAAGAAGAAGCCAGCCCCTGCAGGAGAGCAGGATTTGCGGATGATCCCTCGCGACAGATCATCGGCAACATAATCCTCCATAGCACAATTCTCCGCAACAGACAGAGGGTAAACCCGGCCCTGAGGAGGAATAGCTCCGGGTTGCAGGTCTATGGCACAATCGTAAGACCGGTGAGGAGGCAACGTACCGGCACGCACCTTGTCAAAAACGTCTAGGAACTCTCGGTACTCCTCTGGCAATTGAGATACCGAAGAAGTGCACAAGACTTTAACTGGTTTCCGAAGACAAGTGGAAATACATTGCGGAGACCACTACAAAATTACGGACCTGTGCCAGTCGAGACTGGGACTGTGCTTTTGGAGCCAGGGATAACCCAGAACAATCGGAAAATGCTCAGAGTTTATCACCTGGAACTAAAGGGTTTTAAAATGGAGAGCCCCAACAGCCATGGATAACGGAGCAGTTTCTTGAGTAACGAGTGCGGGCTGAAGGGGCCTGCCATCAATGGCCTCAATAGCAAGCGGAACGGACCGAGGCAAAACAGGAATGGAGTGCTTTGATACAAAAGCACTGTCAATGAAATAGCCCGCAGCACCGGAGTCAACAAGAGTCTGGGTGACTATGGAGGAGTCCACCCAGGAAAGGACAACCGTGACCAAAGGTTTCTTCTTTAGTGGTTCCAGGGACAAGGATAAACCACCCAAGGTCTGCCCCCGGCAGGACCTTAGGTTTGAGCGTTTCCCGGCCGTGTAGGACAAGATTTCAAAAGGTGGCCCTGTAACCCACAATAGAGGCAGAGCCCCTCCCTCCTCCTAAAGGCCCTCTCTGCCACGGAGAGACGTGTGAATCCCAACTGCATCGGCTCAGCAGTACCTGGTGACTCGGGACCAGGAGGCATGGGAGGAGATGGAGGCTTGGGTGGGAACAAACACGTAGGAAACAACAGAACAGGAGGCTTCCGCAAGCGCTTCTTGAAAGAGGGCCTCTCACTTAGTCTGATGTCAATTAGGATAAAAAAAAGACACCAATGCCTCGAGATCTTCTGGTAAATCTTTGGCAGCAACTTCATCTTTAATCGCATCAGAGAGCCCATGAAAGAAGGTGGCAACAAGGGCTTCATTGTTCCAACCTACCTCTGCGGCAAGCGTACGGAACTCAATGGCATACTGAGCAACAGATCTTGTACCTTGCTGAATGGACATGTCGTTTAGCGGCAGAGTAGGAGCTAGCCGGAACATTAAATACCTTTTGAAATGAGGCCACAAATTCAAGGTAATTTGAAATCACAGGTTTATTAGTCTCCCACAAGGGATTTGCCCAGGCAAGAGCTGTGTCAGAGAGTAACGAGATGAAAAATCCCACCTTAGCTCTGTCAGAGGTTAAAGCCTGAGGTAACATCTCAAAGTAAATGCCCACCTGGTTCAAAAACCCTCTGCACTGATTAGGATCGTCTCCATAAAGCTGAGGTAGAGGTGCTGAACCGGACATGCTCCTGGTAGGACTAGGTGCAGAACCGGAAACAGGAGCAGCCATAACTTGCATGACACTTTGGTCCAAATGTGCAGTGCGAGTCAGCAGGGTTTGCAGGGCTAGTGCAAATTGATCCAAGCAGTGATCCTGTTAATCTATCCTGGAAATTATGGCAGGTAAAGGTGGATTATTAGCACCATCAGGATTCATGGCCCTTGCGTAATGTAAGGGTGCCAGGAATCATACTGAGATGAAAAGTGCAAAAATAATCACACCTTTATTAATAGCAAAAAATAATAAAAGTCCACAAGTCAAATAACAAGCCAGGAATCAAAACCAGAGCTGGTAGTCAGACGAGCGGAGTCAGGAGTCAAAGCGAGTAGTCAGACGAGTCGGAATCAGGAACAAGGAGAACAGCAGAGTCAGAAACAAGCCAGGGATCAGGAACCAGGAGGGATGTCCGACAGCCAGGTAAGACACAGGAGCTCTCACAAACAGGTCTGAGACAACGCAAGGGCAAAGCATACTGAACAGAGGCCATTTTAAATAATAAGTGATGACATAACAATTCTGAGACGGCATCCTTTCTCACACGGATGATGTATACCAGTCTGGCCATAAAAGGAAGTGCAGGAAATGAGCAGCATCACACACTCAGCAAGAGAGGTGAGTAAAATGGCTGCCAGCATCACATGGCAAACAAAACAGGGAAAAAACCCTGACAAGAGGAGATCCAGGATAGGATTAAGGCTTTTAAGCTGGCCAATACTTTTATCTGTGATGCCAACATGCAAGTGGTTAGACTGGGAGTTAAGACTGTTCTAGCTCTTAGAGCTCTGTGGTTATAATCTTGTTCTGCAGATGTATCATCCAAGTCCAAACTTCTGTCTTTACCTTATAAGGGCAAGACTTTATTTGGTCCTGGCTGAGATAATTTCTGAAATTACTGGGGAAAGGGATCTTTCTTTGTCTCAGGACAAGAAGAATAGACCTTAAGGTCGTCAGAATTCTAATTTGTGTTCCTTTCGTAACTTCACAGGACAGAAGTCTTCCTCTTCCATGCCGGAGCAATCCAGGACCTCATGGAGGTCCAGTCAGCCTTGGAATAAGGAGAAGCAAGCCTAGAAACCTTCCGCTGATTCTAAATCAACATGCAGGGACCGCCCCCAATCTAGTCTTGAATCAAGTGGGGGGCAGGCGTTCCTTTTTTCGGCAGGCTTGGATATGCGATGTCCCAGATCCTTGGGCCATGGACATAGTATCCCAGGGTTACAGAATGGGATTTAAATCTTGCCCCCCCCAGGGGCAGATTTATGCTGTCAAGCTATCTGCAAAACACGTAAAGAGAGAGGCCTTCTTAAACTGCGTTAAGGACCTATCTTCCCTGGGAGTGATTGTTCCAGTTCCTGTAGAGGAACAGGGTCAAGGATTTCATTCAAATTTTTTGTGGTCCCCATAAAGGAGGGAACTTTCCGTCCCATCTTAGATCTAAAGTGTCTCAACAATTTACTCAAGGTTCCGTCCTTCAAAATTGAAACTGTTTGTTCCATTCTTCCATTGGTCCAGGAGGGTCAGTTCATGATGTTCATAGATCTGAAGGACACATATCTTCATGTTCCTATTCACAGGGAACATCACCAGTTTCTGAGGTTTGCATTTATGAACAAATATTTCCAGGTTGTTGCCCTTCATTTTGGCCTTGCTATGGCTCCTCGAATCTTTACAAAGGTTCTAGGGGCTCTTTTGGCGGTGGGCAGATCTCAGGGAATCGCGGTGGCGCCTTACCTAGACAACATCTTGGTTCAAGCGTCATCTTTTCAACTAGCAAGATGTCATACAGAGATGTTGTTGTCTAGTCTACGTTCCCACGGGTGAAAATTGAATCGGGTTACCTCTGAGGAAGGACCTTCTACTTCAGGGTCCCTTCCTCCATCCAAATCTGGATTCTCTGAAGCTGACTGCTTGGCAATTGAACGCCTAGTTTTGGCTAGGTGTGGCTTCTCTGAGAAGGTCATTGATACCATGCTTCAGGCTCCTGTTATTTGCAGGATTTACCATAAGGTATGGCGCAAATACCTTTATTGGTGTGAATCGAAAGGTTTCTCTTGGAGCAGGGTAAGAGTACCTTGAATTTTTTGTTTTTTCTTCAGGAGGGCCTAGAAAAAGGTTTGTCAGTCAGCACTCTGAAGGGTCAGATTTCTGCACTGTCTATTCTTTTGCACAAATGTCTGGCAGACAGATGTTTAATCTTTTGTTCAGGCCCTGGTCAGAATCAGGCCTGTGTTTTAAACCTGTTGCTCCTCCTTGGAGGCTCTGTTTGAGCTGATGCATTCTGTTGATATTAAATTGTTATCTTGGAAAGTTTTGTTTCTTCTTGCTATTTCTTCTGCTCGCAGAGTTTCCGAGCTTTCGGCTCTGCTGTGTAATTCCCCTTACCTTATTACCTTAAGCTGGGATTTCTTCCTAAGGTAGTGTCGGATCGCAATCTTAATCAGGAAATTGTTGTTCCTTCTTTTTGTCCCAATCCTCCTTCCCAGAAGGAACCTCTTTTGCATAACCTGGATGTTGTGCGTGCTCTTAAAAGTGTACCTTCAAGCAACTAAAGATTTTTAGCAATCTTCTATCCTGTTTATTATTTTCTCTGGTAAGTGTAAGGCTCAGAAGGCTACTTCTACTTCTCTTTCTCTCTGGTTGAGAAGTGTTATCCAGTTAGCTTATGAGACAGCTGCACAACAGCCTCCTGAGAGAATTACGGCTCATTCCACTAGGGCTGTCTCTTCTTCCTGGGCTTTCAATGAAGCTTCTGTGGAGCAAATTTGTAAGGCGGCTACATGGTCCTCTTTACATACCTTTTCCAAATTCTACAAATTTGATACTTTTGCCTCGGCTGAGGCTTCCTTTGGGAGAAAAGTTCTTCAAGCGGTGGTGCCTTCTGTTTAAGTCCGCTTGTTCTTGTTCTCTCTCCCTTTCAGTGTCCTCTAGCTTGGGTTCTCACTAACAATTGGAATGAAATCGTGGACTCTCCATGCCATAGGAAAGAAAACAAAATTTCTGCTTACCTGGTAAATTTATTTATTTCCAGGATGGAGAGTCCACTACCTGCCCTTATTTAAATTTAAGACAGCCGTTTTTTTGTACAAACCTCAGGCACCTCTATACCCTTGTGTTATCTTCTTTTTCCATTTCCTTCAGCCGAATGTAAGGGAAGTGACACTTAACAGCTCTGCTGGGGTGTTCTTTGCCTCCTCCTGCTGGCCAGGAGTTGAATATCCCACTAGTAATTGGAATGAAATTGTGGACTCTCCATGCCCGGAAAGAAAGAAATTTATCAGGTAAGCATAAATTTAGTTTTTTTTCAAATACAAAAAGAAAAAATGCACTATGCAGTTTTTGGGGGGCTAAAGTTAGTGAGTGTGGGGTGTTAGAAAAAAAATGGTACTGAAAGTGCCTTTACATTGCCATCTAAGGGGAACTGTGTGTTCCTTGTAAATATATATGTATATGCTTTTATTTATATATATATATATATATATATATATATATATATATATATATATATATACTTATTAACACATAAATATATATATGTATATATTCATATACATAAATATTTATAATTTGCTACCCATTGATGCGCAATGGCTCCCATTAGAGCCTATGGAAGCGCATTTTATTTAGCATAAATCTTCCATGCAATGTGAACAGGATCTCGCGTTCGCATTGTGGACTACAATTGCATGCACTGGTATTACAAGCGGAGTGCAAATATTGCGTTTTCGAAAGTGAAATTGTGTGCTCCACTCGTAATCTGGCCCTTAGTGTGGTGTTGTCCCTTTAGGGCTAGATTACAAGTGGAGCTAATTTATTGTGCGCTCGTAAATGGGCAAAATTACAAGATCTGAACTCTGGTTAATTTTCAAAAAGTGCCCCAGTTGGCCCCAAATGAAAGTATATTGTATATGTAATAATTACCCTTTTAATTTTGTCACTGATTGCTCAACCCTATGTGGAACGCTGGCGGTCACGCGACTGCCACTCGGTAACTCGCGTTTACACAGAGAATAGTGTGAAAATCCTGATTTTCACTGTAAGAGCACCATTGGGGGGGGCATATGAACATGTTTTGGTAAGCCACATTTATTTGTAAATTGATATGATTGTTGTATTCAACAATATGAGCATTATAGGACTTCTGTATGAACATGAGTTAGTTAGCATGAAGGGGTTAACCTTGCTTCTATGCGTGATGCCGTGGGTGTATTTTTTGCAGCACAGACTGGAGTTTAGGGCTATAAATCTTGGTTTGTTTGAATATGGAGTTGCAAATTGTTATATTGGTCTTGAAAAAGGCATGGTAATCACGCCGAAACCTCAACCTAAACCTTTTTAATTTCACGGTGACTGCGCAAAAAAAAATATTTTTGATATTTAAAAAAAAAACAAAAAAAACTTGTGAGTGCCTATCATTATTTCTTAAGGATGTGTATGTGTAAATACACACACACATATATATATATATATATATATATATATATATATATATATATATATATATATATATATATATATATATATATATATATATATATATATATACACACACACACATATACACACACACACTATTTATTCAAGTGCAAATGTTCCTTAGAAGCACATGAATATATCATAATTCCACAATACTGGGATTTTTTTTAAAACTACAGTTTAGAGAAATCCTAATTTTTTAGTATAAATTATTTTTTTTTTTCAAATTACAAAGTAAAAAAAAGGTGATTCTCTGAATCTCAACAACTCATTGAATGGGCTGGATAAGGGTGTTCTTGAATTATATTACTCCTGCAGCTCTCACTGATTTATCTCACCAAATTAATGGTGGCGAATATACAATTCACTTATACTGATAGAAAAAAGAAATATATGCAAAACTAGTTTGATTTGCATTTGTTTAAAAAATGTTTTTAGTGCTGAATCCTCCCTGTTAAATGTGCTTGTGAGATTCTCCATTACAAAGCGCTTCATTACTTTCTATCGGCGGCAGGTTGAGACCTATTTTTAGAGAATTGAATGAGGTCTTTCTGGGTAAGGACTAGAATAGTCATTTCAGTGCATACAGGCATGTTTTAGAGAATTGGGTCCATAATATCATTATCCTTTTTTTTTTTTTTTTTTCCTTTTTTTTTTTTTTTTTTAAATAAAATTAATATTTCTTTAAAATTACAGAATCAAGCAAAGAACAGTTTGCTTCTACAAATATTGCAGATGAACTTGTAAAACTTTTTAAAAAGCAAACTGAGCATGAAAAGAAAGAGATGATCTTTGAAGTTCTGGCTCCACTTGCAGAAAACGGTAAGCACAACGATTTTACTTATAGTACACTGAAAAATCTTTTGTATGACCAAGCATTAGAAAAAAATCAGGAAAAAATGGATGCAAACTTTAAATAAATAAAGCTATACAAAACGACTGCACCCCTGCAAAGCTAAAGGCTATATAAAATTGGATATCTTATATTTAATAAAAAAATATCTGTTTCTTGGTAAAAAAAAAAAAAAAACTAATATGAACCACATAAGGAAATAAATGGTAATCAAAATATAAATATATTATATTCAAAGTGAAGCAAAAAAAGATACGAGTCACTAGTGCAATCTGTTACCTAGAATATCACAAAGTATCACAAACTTACAACAAATGAATCTCAATAATACAAAACAAAGTCCATATTGAAGGAAACCGGAGCCTTCTCCAAGATGGTGTCCTGGCAGTGGTAAATCTGTAAAAGAGAAGGAGATATTCCTGGTGAAGTACGTAGGACCAAAAGGGCCAAGATCCGCACACATAGAACTACACACAGGATTGAACATCTTTTAGGCATTGAGAGCACTAATGACTTTTACGTTGTAGATATCCGAAATAGAAATCTGAGCACTCCTCACCAATGTGACCTTTTCTAATGCTTGCTGATGACGTCACAGTGCTTTGCGATACACACAGAGAGAGCCGGAACTTCTCACGCTGACCGCCAATTTGATTTTTCCTGTTAGCCACTTAAGCCGTTACTAGTGAGGAACCTGATGCTAAAGGTGTTCAGATCACTTAGTAGTCTCCAACAATAGCATACTACAGACGCTCTCAAAAGCTAAAAGTAGTAGCTTAAAAGGGACTTAAATGTCTTGAGATACGCCAACAACAGGAATAGGGTAAAATAGTAAAAAGCTTTATTTTAATAAAATCCAAAGACTTTATACTTCTCTACAGGGACTCACTGATAAAAATTATGTTTCTGTAATACGTGTGAAGCAATTTATTCCCCTTCCTAGTTTGATAATTGGAAGATATGAGTAAATTTGCTGGTGATATGATCCTTCTGGACAGGGCTTTTATATATTTTATGTCAGTACCGGTACTGACTTTTAATATACAAATGTACTCTGAAATGTATTTTGACATAGGCCTAGATTAAAAGTGAAGCACAAAAAGATTAGCACATTTGTGGGTTAACTTCTCTCAAACACAATCAATAGCGCTTCTATTTTTGTGCTCATAAGTCCAAAGAAATATTTTAGTGCTCGATTGATAATCTGTGGTGTATTAAAGGGACAAGAACGTCAAAATTACACTTTCATGATTCATATAGACCATGCAGTTTTAAACAATTTCCAAATTTTCTTCTATTATCTAATTTGCTTTGTTCGTTAGGTATCCTTTGTTGAAAATCATACCTCAGTAGCCTCAGGAGCAGCAATACACTACTAGGAGCTAGCTGCCGATTGGTGGCAGCACATAAGTTCCTCTGTTCAGCTAGCTCGCCGGAAGTGCATTGTCACTTCTTCAACAAAGTATACCATACACAAGATGTTTGTTTTTGAGTATTGGGTATATAATTTGTCTGTGGAAATCCCTTAACATGAATACCAGTCTGTTTTCTGATGGTTCAAAATAACACATAGCAAAGAGTGTGTGGCCTTAGTTTTCAGAAAACTAGCCTATAAAAGAAAGGGTTCTACATTTATCAGTTATCTTAAAAAAATAAACTAAAATTAGCCTGTAAGCATTAATGTTGCCTGTAACCTGTGGTCACAGCTGCATCAAGGCTACACAATTATGATAGATGCAGTATTGCAGGTATGTAGTCTTTAGGCCATTGTAAATTTCACACCATCTCAGGCTTTTCAACATTTCTTACACTTTCTAGGACAAGTCCCCATCCTACAAGATTATAGTTTACTCTTTTACAGTGGCTGTCTCATGGATCATTAAGAATGTTATGAAAAGTACCTCATCAGTCTGAGCTCATAAATCTTCAAATATCCGTGTCCAGCTGAAAATCCATACAATTGTGTTCAAACGTATGAGTATCAAAGAACTTTATTAAAATTACACAGTAGATTCCATCTGACAGTTTATAGATCTATTCTTAAAACCAAAGATAAAAAGCTTCATATAATGCCTCTGCATTTCTGTGAAACTTCTGAAATAACATAACTTTCCTGATGAAGATGTTGGTACACTGAAACATGCAGAGTTGTTATATGAAGCTTTTTATCATCTGATGGAAACTATTATGTCTGGGTACTGTGCTGGAAGACTTATGATACCAGCTATTATGTGAATTATCCTTTTTATATACACTCATTGGACTCTTAAGGGAAATAAATCATCTTGGTTTTAGAACATGCATTTTCATTAAATGTGTCTACAAATGCCAAGATAAATTAATCTATTTTGCTTGCTACAGAGATAATTACAATTTATATTGACACTTTTATGCCCATTAAGTGCCAGATTATAAATGGAGCAGTGTTTAACGCTCCCGCACTAACTCAATAAAATAAGCTTTTTGCGCATATCGGGTAGCACCCGTATTACAATTTGAAAGTAAAAAGTTTTCACTCGCGTGCTAACCCGATGCGCGATCGCATTACAGTATTCCCCCATAGAAGTCAAAGGAGCTAAAAAAAAAAATAGAGATAAAACCTAATACCCTACTCGCGTACAAACCCAGTGTGCTAACCCAAAATAAAAATAGGAATATTTCACATTCCAATGTTCTTCACATAGCAGAATTTGTTCTATTTATTCATAAATACATATATCTGATCTTTTTTTGGTACAATATATATATATATATATATATATATATATATATATATATATATATATATATATATATATATATATACATATATATATACACATACAAACATATATATACTGCTTTGGAGCAACAATATATACAATAGATAACAATATCTATTTATAAATACATGGAACATATTCCCATATGTGCAGAACATTGGAATGTGAAATATTTACGGCCAGATTGCGAGTTTTGCATTATGAGCTGTGCGGTCCTAACGTGCAGTTTTTTCTCACCACTCACCTGCAGCACTGGTATTACGGGTTTTTACAAACCCGGCGTTAAAAGGCAAGAAGTGAGCGTAGAGCAAAATTGAGCTCCATACCGCACTCCAATACCAGCGCTGCTTAAGTGAGCGGTGAGCTGGTTGTACGTGCTCGTGCACGATTTCCCCTTAGACATCAATGGGGAGAGCCGGCTGAGAAAAAGTCTCACACCTGCAAAAAAGCAGCGTAAATCTCAGTAACGCAGCCCCATTGATTCCTATGGGGAAACTAAAGTTATGTTTACACCCAACACCCTAACATGAACCCCGAGTCTAAACACCCCTAATCTGCCACCCCCGACATCGCCGACACCTGCATTATACGTATTAACCCCTAATCTGCCGCTCCGGACATCGCCGCCACCTACATTATATTTATTAACCCCTAATCTGCTGCCCCCAACATCGCCGCCCCCTACATTATATTTATTAACCCCTAATCTGCCGCCCCCAATGTCGCCGCAACCTAAATACACTTATTAACCCCTAATCTGCCGCCCCAACGTCGTAGCCATTATTCTAAATTTATTAACCCCTAAACCTAAATCTAACCCTTACACCCCCTAACTTAAATATAATTAAAATAAAACCTACAATTATTATCTAAATTATTCCTATTTAAAACGAAATACTTACCTCTAAATAAACCCTAAGCTAGCTACAATATAACTAATAGTTACATTGTATCTATCTTAGGATTTATTTTTATTTTACAGGCAAGTTTGTATTTATTTTAACTAGGTAGAATAGTTATTAAATAGTTATTAACTATTTACTAGCTACCTAGCTAAAATAAATACAAATTTACCTGTAAAATAAAACCTAACCTAAGTTACACTAACACCTAACACTACACTACAATTAAATCAATTACCTACATTAAATACAATTAAATAAATTAAATTAAATTTAGCTAAATCACAAAAAAATCCCCACTAAATTACAGAAAATAAGAAACTAATTACAAGATATTTAAACTAATTACACCTAATCTAATAGCCGTATCAAAATAAAAAAAAGCCCCCCAAAATAAAAAAAAAACCCCTAGCGGCAGATTGGGGTTAATAAGTATAATGTAGGTGGCGGAGATGTTAGGGGCGGCAGATTAGGGGTTAATAATATTTAACTAGTGTTTGCGAGGCGGGAGTGCGGCGGTTTAGGGGTTAATATGTTCGAGTGGGGGCAATGTCCGGAGCGGAAGATTAGGGGTTAAAATTTTATCATAGTGTTTAGGGGTTAATAGGTAGTTTATGGGTGTTAGTGTACTTTTTAGCACTTTAGTGATGAGTTTATGCTACGGCGTTGTAGTGTAAAACTCATAACTACTGACTTTAGGAATCTTGGAGGTAGAGGATGTACCGCTCACTTTTTGGCCTCCCAGGACAAACTCGTAATATCAGTGCTATGGAAGTCCCATAGAAAAAAGACTTTATGTAAGTTGGTTTGCGGTAAGGCCAAAGAAGTGTGCGGTGCCCCTAAACCTTCAAGACCCGTAATAGCAGCGGTAGTGAAAAAGCAGCGTTAGGACCTGTTAGCGCTGCTTTTTCAGCTTACCGCAAAACTTGTAATCTAGCCGTAAATTAATACACAGTATAACACTTTATTAAAAATTTGTATTGCATAAATGTGTTCTCATGTTTTCATCTACTTAACGGCAAAGGGCTGCAATGCACTTCTATTTATGTATACATATATTTAAAACTATTTTTATTTAATTAAGAGGGTCTGCACCACTATTTTATAGCGCTTGAATGTACGCATAGTAGTTCCATAAATATAAATTCACTTTTGTTTAGATTTATACAATACTCTCTCCCTACTTCCTGTGCTGCTATTTTTAATATGTATTGATGTGTGTTTATATATATATATATATATATATATATATATATATATATATATATATATATATATATATATATATAAAAATAACTAGTATTTATATAGCGCCTTTCTCCCAGTGGGACTCAAAGCGCTTTTTCAGTGCTCGCTTCAGACTTGATAAAGGAAGGAACTCTTCCGAAAGCTTGTCAACTTATAAATGTATAGTTAGTCCAATAAAAAAGTATCATTGCTCAATGCAATACTCTTGTTATTTTGATATCTAAATCTCTGGACTAACACGGCTACTCCAATCAACGTGTGTGTATATATATATATATATATATATATATATATGTGTGTGTGTGTGTGAGTATGTTTGTATGTATGTATGTGTATGTGTATATATATATATATATATATATATATATATATATATATATATATATATATATATATATATATATATATATATATATATATATATATATATATATATACATATTTAGACATGTATATCTTTGAGCCCTTAAAACATTTTTATGTAATATGTTTCTTCTGTTATGTGTGATCAGTCCACGGGTCATCATTACTTCTGGGATATTATCTGCTCCCCTACAGGAAGTGCAAGAGGATTCACCCAGCAGAGTTGCTATATAGCTCCTCCCCTCTACGTCACCCCCAGTCATTCTCTTGCACCCAAAGACTAGATAGGAGGTGTGAGAGGACTATGGTGATTATACTTAGTTTTTAGAACTTCAATCAAAAGTTTGTTATTTTACAATAGCACCGGAGCGTGTTATTACCTCTCTGGCAGAGTTTGAAGAAGAATCTACCAGAGTTTTTCTTATGATTTTAACCGGAGTAGTTAAGATCATATTGCTGTTTCTCGGCCATCTGAGGGAGGTAAAAGCTTCAGATCAGGGGACAGCGGGCAGTTGAATCTGCATTGAGGTATGTCGCAGTTGTTATTTTCTGAATGGAATTGATGAAAAAATCCTGCCATACCGTTATAATGAACATGTATGTATACTCTACACTTTAGTATTCTGGGGATGGTATTTCACCGGAATTACTCTGTAAAAGTACATTAAACCTTTTATTAGGTATTTTTCATGTTAAACGTTTTTGCTGGAATGTAGAATCGTTTGCATTAATGAGGTACTGAGTGAATAAGTATTTGGGCATTATTTTCCACTTGGCAGTTTGCTTGTGTTAATTATGACAGTTTCGTTTCTCTCTCACTGCTGTGTGTGAGAGGGAGGGGCCGTTTTTGGCGCTCTTTGCTACGCATCAAAAATTTCCAGTCAGTTTTTCTGCATGATCCGGTTCATCTCTAACAGAACTCAGGGGTCTTCAAACTTCTTTGAAGGGAGGTAGATTCTCTCAGCAGAGCTGTGAGACTTATATAGTGACTGTGATTTAAAACGTTGTTTAAAATTTAATTAGTGTTATTTTACTAATGGGAACAAACCTTTGCTAAAAAGTTGTGTTGTTTGTTAAGAGTGATGCTATAACTGTTTTTCAGTTCATTATTTCAACTGTCATTTAATCGTTTAGTGCTTCTTGAGGCACAGTACGTTTTTATTAAATAAAATTGTAACCGAGTTGCATGTTTATTGCTAGTGTGTTAAACATGTCTGATTCAGAGGAAGATACCTGTGTCATTTGTTCCAATGCCAAGGTGGAGCCCAATAGAAATTTATGTACTAACTGTATTGATGCTACCTTAAATAAAAGCCAATCTGTGCACGCCTACATCTCAGACCGCTGCAATTGTGCATGCTGAGTCAGTGGAATGGGGATTACTCAGATTTGTCCCCCACTCTGAATCTGGATCAAGAGACCAGAAACTCTCTTCTATGGTGGCTTTCTCGGCCACATCTGTCCAGGGGGATACCGTTCAGCAGGCCGGACTGGACAATTGTAACAACAGACGCCAGCCTTCTAGGTTGGGGCGCTGTCTGGAATTCTCTGAAGGCTCAGGGACAATGGAGTCAGGAGGAAAGTCTCCTGCCAATAAACATTCTGGAATTGAGAGCAGTTCTCAATGCCCTTCTAGCTTGGCCCCAGTTAAAGACTCGGGGGTTCATCAGGTTTCAGTCGGACAACATCACGACTGTAGCTTACATCAACCATCAAGGAGGGACAAGAAGCTCCCTAGCAATGATAGAAGTATCAAAGATAATTCGCTGGGCAGAGTCTCACTCTTGCCATCTGTCAGCAATCCACATCCCGGGAGTGGAGAACTGGGAGGCGGATTTCTTGAGTCGCCAGACTCTTCATCCGGGGGAGTGGGAACTTCATCCGGAGGTCTTTGCCCAAATACTTCAACGTTGGGGCAAACCAGAGATAGATCTCATGGCGTCTCGCCAGAACGCCAAACTTCCTCGCTACGGATCCAGATCCAGGGATCCGGGAGCGGTTCTGATAGATGCTTTGACAGCACCTTGGAACTTCAGGATGGCTTATGTGTTTCCACCCTTCCCGCTGCTTCCTCGACTGATTGCCAAAATCAAACAGGAGAAAGCATCAGTGATTCTAATAGCGCCTGCATGGCCGCGCAGGACTTGGTATGCAGATCTAGTGGACATGTCATCCTGTCCGCCTTGGTCTCTACCTCTAAGACAGGACCTTCTGATTCAGGGTCCATTCAAACATCAAAGTCTAACTTCTCTGAAGCTGACTGCTTGGAAATTGAACGCTTGATTTTATCAAAACGTGGTTTTTCTGAGTCGGTTATTGATACCCTGATACAGGCTAGGAAGCCTGTTACCAGAAAGATTTACCATAAAATATGGCGTAAATACCTATACTGGTGTGAATCCAAAGATTACTCCTGGAGTAAGGTTAGGATTCCTAGGATATTGTCTTTTCTACAAGAAGGTTTAGAAAAGGGTTTATCGGCTAGCTCATTAAAGGGACAGATTTCAGCTCTGTCCATCTTGTTTCACAGGCGTCTGTCAGAAAATTCAGACATCCAAGCCTTTTGTCAGGCTTTAACTAGGATCAAGCCTGTGTTTAAAACTGTTGCTCTGCCATGGAGTTTAAACTTAGTTCTTAACGTTTTACAGGGTGTTCCGTTTGAACCCCTTCATTCCATTGATATAAAATTGTTATCTTGGAAAGTTCTATTTTTAATGGCTATTTCCTCGGCTCGAAGAGTCTCTGAGTTATCAGCCCTACATTGTGATTCTCCTTATCTGATCTTTCACTCAGACAAGGTAGTTCTGCGTACTAAACCTGGGTTCTTACCTAAGGTAGTCACTAACAGGAATATCAATCAAGAGATTGTTGTTCCATCCTTGTGTCCAAATCCTTCTTCAAAGAAGGAACGTCTTCTACACAATCTGGATGTAGTTCGTGCCCTCAAGTTCTACTTGCAGGCAACTAAAGATTTTCGCCAAACTTCTTCCCTGTTTGTCGTTTATTCTGGACAGAGGAGAGGTCAAAAAGCTTCTGCTACCTCTCTCTCTTTTTGGCTTCGTAGCATAATACGTTTAGCTTACGAGACTGCTGGACAGCAGCCTCCTGAAAGAATTACAGCTCATTCCACTAGAGCTGTGGCTTCCACTTGGGCCTTTAAGAATGAGGCCTCTGTTGAACAGATTTGCAAGGCTGCAACTTGGTCTTCGCTTCATACTTTTTCCAAATTTTACAAATTTGACACTTTTGCTTCTTCGGAGGCTATTTTTGGGAGAAAGGTTCTTCAGGCAGTGGTTCCTTCTGTATAATGAGCCTGCCTATCCCTCCCGTCATCCGTGTACTTTTGCTTTGGTATTGGTATCCCAGAAGTAATGATGACCCGTGGACTGATCACACATAACAGAAGAAAACATAATTTATGCTTACCTGATAAATTCCTTTCTTCTGTTGTGTGATCAGTCCACGGCCCGCCCTGTTTTTAAGGCAGGTGCATATTTTTTAAATTATAATTCAGTCACCACTACACCCTTGGTTTCTCCTTTCTCGTTGGTCTTTGGTCGAATGACTGGAGGTGACGTAGAGGGGAGGAGCTATATAGCAACTCTGCTGGGTGAATCCTCTTGCACTTCCTGTAGGGGAGCAGATAATATCCCAGAAGTAATGATGACCCGTGGACTGATCACACAACAGAAGAAAGGAATTTATCAGGTAAGCATAAATTATGTTTTTTAATAATTTTTATTCGATGGTGTTATTATGAGTGTAACTGTACTTTTTCAATTTATTTATTATGTGATTTGTGGCACTTTTTTGTTTACCATACCAAAGCCCTGAGGACGCACCACCCCGACACGTGTTAACTTCAATTGCGCTCAAGCGATCGTGTTTACTTTCAACTTGTAATGCGATCACTAAATCCGGTGCTAACTAACAGCTGCAATAAACCTCTTTGCGCTCACGCTTAACTGTTGGGGTGCCACTCGTTATTTGTCCCTTTATGTGTACTATACCGAATCTAGGTTTTAGTAGTTAAAGAAAGGGGTAACTTACTGCAGTTATAGCATAATTGTGTGAGAAACCATTATATAAGTTTTGCACTAAATTGAGTTAGATATCGAATGCTTTGTAAAAAGTATCTAGTAACAAATTCTTAATTTCAACTAATAAGAATACATGCTATATACTGACTTCGGAAAGGTAGTTTTTCATTCTACCATTTATGGATTCAACTATTCAAAGTGCATACTTTTTTGTTTTTGTTTTAATAAACAGATAATATTTTAAAAATAATTCTTTATTTAGACCAGCAGGAAACTATCCAGCATAAAAATCTGTTTTTTTCTGTAGCAATATTTAATTGCCAAAACTTCTTGATGCACGTTTGATAGCAAAGAATTTTAATGTATGCTTTTCATATGAATGAACTCCATTTATATGGTTGTTTATGGTTACTGGATGTGGCCATTTTAAATGTGTTCTAATAATCTCTGTTCACAAATAGTTTTACCTACATACATTTTCAGTTACACATGGTACATTTATCACTCTATTTGAATTTTTTTTAATCTGATATATAGCTCTAGAAATAGGCATGTCAGCAGTGTAATTCTTTTGGTTCATCTCATATATGTGTGAACATCTGACAGAAACTTTTAACAACCTTTTGATTTGTTGGCAATAAACTCCTCTTCAAATATAATTTTGTGTGCTTTTATTTCATCTGATTGAATTTGGGTCAAATTTTATATCTCAATATATCTTCCTTCAAAACTGCCTGGTTGACCTCACTTTAGGCAGGTTTCACATAATTTGCTCCAATATTAGTTAACATTTTGAACTGAAATAGATTAGTTTTATGAATTTTATTTATCTGTAGTTTTCGTTTGCACGTCTCGTCCAATACTAAAATAAGGTATTACTCATATTTTTTCTTCCTACAATCAAAACCGATTATTTCTGTTCATTGTAAATGGGGTAATAATTCTTCCTAACATACCATCTTAAAAGAACAAGCTAAAGTCATCCATATTAAATGATTTTGTGTATAAATTACCATGATTTCAGTTCCACGTTCCATTAGGTGTTAGTTATTCTACATTATGTTAATGCTAATACGTTTCAGCTTTTACTATGGATACTGAAATTCTTACTGAAGTATCTGATTTACTGCAAAATGCATGAGCATTTATCATTTATAAGTAAGCCGTTTTCTACAGTGAATGTGCAATGTTCGTAGACAACGAGGGAGGGGGATGGGCTTGCTGAGATACAAATTTCTTATGGCAAACAAAAAGCAAAAAACAATGTTGTGTCGCTCTTAAAGCAACACTAAGATATCTTTGGAATACATTAATAGTTTGTGACAGGAATATTTCTTGGGATTATAAGCACTTCCTGATTGTATGAAACAAGGTGTTATTACAGATGCAAAACCTTTATCGAAACCGCTTGGCTAGGAAAGGTTTGGATTTTGGAATATTTGTAGATTGTACAGCTTGGAGAGGATATGGCACCAAGTGTAAACACCAAGGCTCTCTATTCACAAAGAGTTGAATTTAGGGTGAATTGTAGGTGATTTGGAATCTTTCATTAACTATGCATTATCAAGGGCTAAACCCAGTGAGTATCTCCTGCAATAAGAGCTGAGTTAGCCCTGCACAATGCATAGTTAATGCTGCATACGATTCACCTGCAATTCTCTTATTTTAGGTGAATTGTACACAACATTAACTATACAATGTGCAGGGCTAACTCAGCTCTTCATGCAGGAGATAATTACTGTGCTTGGCCCTTCATAATGCATAGTTAATAACAGAAATTGAAGTGTTTAAATTCACCTGCCATTCACTTCTTAATAGATAGACCCCATCTGTCCTATTTAGGCAATATTTACATGTCATAATACAGCTTATACATGCAACCTAAAGGTAGTATATATCATTTTCAATAATTTTTTATACATATGGCTGCATTTATCAAAGGCTAGACGGACAAGGTTCGTGGTCTTGAAACTTGTCTGCCCAGCCTTGCGGCGAGCAGGCAGCAGTATGCTTGCTGGCAGTTAACATTAAACAATTTGCTGATCTTACAATACCACCTCCTGCTTGAGCATGGCCAGTCGCACACAAGAGGGGGCTGTCAATCATCTTGATCTGATGATTGCAATTGGTCACCTAAAGTGTCATGGATAGGTTAAGTAGCTCTCTGAGACGCTGGGGCTCGGAAGCAGGTATTGCTGCTTGCTAAATGTAGCCCATAGTACTATAATCAGAAAGGTAATAGTTGTTGTTTTAATGAAATAAATATAGACTAGCATTTGCATTTTAGGCAGAGAAGATTTGGATTCGTGGTGGAGAACCATTATAGTATTTTAAAAAATATTGATGAAAAAGGCTGAATTTTAGAATAATTATAGATTTGGAGATTTGTACTTTTATATATAAACAAGTTATATTGAATATACTAAATGTACATTATTTTAACAAATAATATTTACACATAACCATGAACATTTGCCATGCTTCATTAACAGTTAAAGAAAAGACATGAAGAATAAGAAATGTTAAACCTTATATATAAGTCACAGTTTACATAATGTGTAGTCAATAAGTTGTTAGGGAATATCTTGATTTCAGGGGAGGTTCTTTTGGTTAAAGAGACAATGCACTGTAAAAGTTTTGGGGAAACGGAAATAGATAAGGATGCATTTTTATATAAAGTTATAAGATAAGGTCTGTTCTCCCTGCTGGCTCAGCCAATATATATAAATGGGTTGTGGCTTGAATGAGAAAAAACATCCATTTCATATACAAAAATAAACCTACGCTTAACACTCTGCAGCAGTTTGACAAGTCACAGGAGACACATTAAGGGGAAACCAATGTTATAGCAGTGTCCCTTTAATATTATTTCTGCCACTTGGTAGCTTATACTAGTTTTCACTCGTTCATGGAGTACTGAAATCATATAGGATATAACTGATTGTTCCTTTTGATTGATTCTTAATTATCTTAATACATTAAAGTAAAGATAAATATTTCAGTGGAAAATAGATATTTATTTATATTGATATCCCATGATAAGATTATATGATTTAGACAACATAAGTCATTATCGAATGGGAAAGCGGTGGCCAGTTCCAGTTGTGGGACATAACTTTTCATCATTGGAGATAACCAATTGATTAGACACTTACTAGACAACTGACCATTTTTATAGGTTAAAAGTATATCAAGAACAAACTTTGTGTTTATTTTGAAACCATCCAACTGATGTGTGTCACTACTTTGTCTTGCTCTTTTGGTTTGTATTATTTAAACTCAAATTTTGTATTTCACTATTCTGATAGCGCATACAATTTTAAACAATTGACTCCTATTAACAAATTAGCTTAATTCTCTTGGTATCCTTTGTTGAAGGAATAACAATACACTACTGGGAGCTAGCTGAACAGTTGAGCCAATGACAAGAGGCATGTATGTGTCACTAATCACAAGAGGGCACTGCTGCTTCTGAGCCTGCCTAGCTATGCTTTTCAACAAATGATAATAAGAGAACACAGCAAATTAAATAATTGAAGTAAATGGGAAAGTTGTTTAAAATTGCATGCCCTGTCTGAATCATAAAGTTTAATGTTGACTTTACCGCCCTTTTAATTCCCTTTGTGTAATGTACCTATGAAATCAGAATAATAATGTAACTATAGTCTCCTATACTATAAAACATAAAAACATATAAATAAATATATGTCTGTTAAATGGCAATAGTACTTATAACATTAACTTTAGCCTGTCTATTTTCCTTCTTTTTTTTTTTGCCACTCTCAAATAGGGTTGTCAGCCACCTTTACTGCTTCAGTGTAAAATATTTAGTAAAAAACAGAATTTATGCTTACCTGATAAATTACTTTCTTTTGTGGTGTATCCAGTCCACGGATTCATCCTTTACTTGTGGGATATTCTCCTTCCTAACAGGAAGTGGCAAAGAGAGCACACAGCAGAGCTGTCCATATAGCTCCCCCTCTAGCTCCACCCCCTAGTCATTAGACCGAAGGTTAGGAAGAAAAAGGAGAAACCATAGGGTGCAGTGGTGACTGTAGTTTAAATTAAAAATCTACCTGACTAATAGCCAGGGCGGGCCGTGGACTGGATACACCACAAGAGAAAGTAATTTATCAGGTAAGCATAAATTTTGTTTTCTCTTGTAAGGTGTATCCAGTCCACGGATTCATCCTTTACTTGTGGGATACCAATACCAAAGCTTTAGGACACGGATGAAGGGAGGGAACAAGACAGGTAACTTAAACGGAAGGCACCACTGCTTGTAAAACCTTTCTCCCAAAAATAGCCTCCGAAGAAGCAAAAGTATCGAATTTGTAAAATTTGGAAAAAGTATGCAGCGAAGACCAAGTCGCTGCCTTACAAATCTGTTAAACAGAAGCTTCATTCTTAAAAGCCCATGTGGAAGCCACTGCTCTGGTAGAATGAGCAGTAATTGTTTCAGGATGCTGCTGGCCAGCAGTCTCATAGGCCAGACGGATGATGCTTTTCAGCCAAAAGGAAAGAGAGGTAGCAGTCGCCTTCTGACCTCTCCTCTTACCAGAATAGATGACAAACAATGAAGTTGTTTGTCTGAAATCCTTAGTTGCTTGTAAATAGAACTTTAAAGCACGAACCACATCAAGATTGTGTAACAGGCGTTCCTTCTTCGAAGAAGGATTAGGACACAGAGAAGGAACAACAATTTCCTGGTTAATATTCTTATTAGACACAACCTTAGGAAGAAAACCAGGTTTGGTACGCAAAACTACCTGCGTGGAACACCAAGTAAGGTGAGTCACACTGTAAGGCAGATAACTCTGAAACTCTTCGAGCAGAAGAGATAGCTACCAAAAACAAAACTTTCCAAGATAAAAGCTTAATATCTATGGAATGTAAAGGTTCAAACGGAACCCCTTGCAGAACTGAAAGAACTAAATTCAGACTCCATGGTGGAGCCACAGGTCTATAAACAGGCTTGATTCTGACTAAAGCCTGACTAAACGCTTGAACGTCTGGTACCTCTGCCAGACGTTTGTGTAAAAGAATAGACAAAGCAGATATCTGTCCTTTTAAGGAACTAGCTGATAATCCTTTCTCCAATCCTTCTTGGAGAAAGGACAATATCCTGGGAATCCTAATCTTACTCCATGAGTAACCCTTGGATTCGCATCAACAAAGATATTTTCGCCAAATCTTATGGTAAATTTTCTTGATGACAGGCTTTCTAGCCTGAATCAGGGTATCGATAACCAACTCAGAGAAACCACGCTTAGATAGAATTAGGCGTTCAATCTCCAAGCAGTCAGACGCAGAGAAATTAGATTTGGATGTTTGAAAGGACCTTGAAGTAGAAGGTCCTGCCTCATTGGCAGAGTCCATGGTGGAACGGATGACATGTCCACTAGGTCTGCATACCAAGTCCTGCGTGGCCACGCAGGTGTTATTAGAATCACCGACGCCCTCTCCTGCTTGATTCTGGCAACCAGACGAGGAAGGAGAGGAAACGGTGGAAACACATAGGCCAGATTGAAGGACCAAGGCGCTGCTAGAGCATCTATCAACACCGCCTGGGGATCCCGGGACCTGGACCCGTAAAGAGGAAGTTTGGCATTCTGACGGGACGCCATCAGATCCAATTCTGGAGTGCCCCATAGCTGAGTCAGCTGGGCAAATACCTCCAGGTGGAGTTCCCACTTCCCCGGATGAAAAGTCTGACCACTTAGAAAATCCGCTTCCCAGTTGTCTACTCCTGGGATGTGAATTGCTGAGAGGTGGCAAGAGTGATCCTCCGCCCACCTGATTATTTTGGTTACTTCGATCATTGCTAGGGGACTCCTTGTTCCCCCTTGATGGTTGATGTAAGCTACAGTCGTGATGTTGTCCAACTGAAATCTGATGAATTTGGCCGCAGCTAGCTGAGGCCATGCCTGAAGAGCGTTGAATATCGCCCTCAGTTCCAGAATCTTTATCGGGAGAAGAGCTTCTTCCCGAGACCATAAGCCCTGAGCTTTCAGGGAGTCCCAGACAGCACCCCAGCCCAACAGACTGGCATCGGTCGTTACGATGATCCACTCTGGTCTGCGGAAACACATTCCCTGAGACAGGTGATCCTGAGACAACCACCAGAGAAGAGAATCTCTGGTCCCCTGGTCCAACTGTATTTGAGGAGACAAATCTGCATAATCCCCATTCCACTGTTTGAGCATGCATAGTTGCAGTGGTCTGAGGTGTATCCGTGCAAAAGGGACTATGTCCATTGCCGCTACCATTAGTCCGATTGTCTCCATGCACTGAACTACAGACGGCCGAGGAATGGAATGAAGAGCTTGGCAAGTAGTTAAGAGTTTTAACTTTCTGACCTCCGTCAGAAATATTCTTATTTCTACCGAGTCTATTAGGGTTCCTAGGAATGGAACTCTTGTGAGGCGGAGAGAGAACTCTTTTTGATGTTTACCTTCCACCCGTGAGACCTCAGAAAGGCCAATACAATTTCCGTGTGAGACTTGGCTCTTTGGAAAGTCGACGCCTAAATTAAGATGTCGTCTAGGTAAGGCGCCACTGCTATGCCCCGCGGTCTTAGAACCGCCAGAAGGGACCCTAGCACCTTTGTGAAAATTCTGGGAGCAGTGGCCAACCCCAAAGGAAGAGCCACAAACTGATAATGCTTCTCCAGAAAGGCGAACCTGAGAAACTGGTGATGATCTTTGTGGATAGGAATGTGCAGATACGCATCCTTTAGATCCACAGTAGTCATATATTGACCCTCCTGGATCATTGGTAAGATTGTCCGAATGGTCTCCATCTTGAATGATGGGACTCTGAGGAATTTGTTTAGAATTTTGAGATCCAGGATTGGTCTGAAAATTCCTTCTTTTTTGGGAACCACAAACAGGTTTGAGTAAAAACCCAGCCCTTGTTCCACAATTGGAACTGGGTGGATCACTCCCATTGTATGTAGGTCTTCTACGCAGCGTAAGAACGCCTCTTTCTTTGTCTGGTCTGTAGACAGACGAGAAATGTGGAACCTTCCCCTTGGAGGGGAGTCCTTGAATTCTAGAAGATATCCCTGGGATACAATCTCTAAGGCCCAAGGATCGTGTACGTCTCTTGCCCCCAGGCCTGAGCGAAGAGATAGAGTCTGCCCCCCACTAGATCCGGTCCCGGATCGGGGGCTACCCTTTCATGCTGTCTTGGAGGCAGCTGCAGGCTTCTTGGCCTGTTTACCCTTGTTCCAGCCCTGGTAAGGTTTCCAGGCTGACCTGGGTTGTGAAGTGTTACCCTCTTGCTTTGCAGCAGGGGAGGATGAAGCGAGACCGCTCCTGAAATTTCGAAAGGAAGGAAAATTATTTTGTTTGTTCTTTGTCTTAAAGGACTTGTCCTGAGGGAGAGCATGGCCTTTTCCCCCAGTGATTTCTGAGATAATCTCTTTCAATTCAGGCCCGAAAAGGGTCTTTCCTTTGGATTTTGACGACACATCGGCCGACCAGGACTTTAGCCATAGCACCCTGCACGCCAGAATGGCGAAACCTGAATTCTTTGCCGCTAACTTAGCTAGTTGGAAAGCGGCATCTGTGATAAAAGAATTAGCCAGCTTAAGAGCCTTAATTCTGTCCATAATGTCGTCATATGAGGTCTCCGTCTGGAGCGCATCTTCCAGCGCCTCGAACCAGAAAGCAGCTGCAGTAGTTACAGGAACAATGCACGCTATAGGTTGGAGAAGAAAACATTGATGAACAAAAATTTTCTTAAGGAAACCCTCTAATTTTTTATCCATAGGGTCTTTAAAAGCACAACTGTCCTCAATTGGTATGGTTGTGCGTTTAGCAAGTGAAGAAACAGCCCCCTCCACCTTAGGGACCGTCTGCCACGAGTTCCGCGTGGTGCCAGATATGGGGAACATTTTCTTAAAAACA
Organism: Bombina bombina; assembly: GCF_027579735.1. NCBI lineage: Eukaryota > Metazoa > Chordata > Amphibia > Anura > Bombinatoridae > Bombina > Bombina bombina. The sequence goes on along the minus strand of NC_069500.1, from coordinate 964,795,470 downwards.
GGAGGGGGAACAAATGGAATACCTGGTCTATCCCACTCTCTAGTTACTATATCTGCAATCCTCTTAGGGACCGGGAACACATCAGTGTAAACAGGAACTTCTAGGTACTTGTCCATTTGACACAATTTCTCTGGAACCACCAAAGGGTCACAGTCATCCAGAGTAACTAATACCTCCCTGAGTAATAAGCGGAGGTGTTCTAGTTTAAATTTAAAAGCCAACGTATCTGAGTCTGTCTGAGGAGCAACCTTTCCCGAATCGGAAGTTTCTCCCTCAGAGAGCACATCCCTCGCCCCCATTTCAGAGCGTTGTGAGTGTATATCGGATATGGCTACTAAAGCGTCAGAATGCTCATAATCTGTTCTTAAAACAGAGCTATCACGCTTTGCAGGTAACACGGGCAGCTTAGATAAAAATACTGAGAGGGTATTATCCATAACTGCCGCCAAGTCTTGTAAGGTAAAAGAGTTAGACGCGCTAGAGGTTCTAGGCATCACTTGAGCGGGCGTAACTGGTTGTGACACTTGGGGAGAGGTCAACGGACTAACCTTCTGTCTGAGAATCATCTTGGACCACATTTTTAAGTGCAACAATATGGTCTTTAAAGTGTATAGACATATCAGTACAAGTGGGACACATTTTGAGAGGGGGTTCCACCATGGCTTCTAAACACATTGAACAAGGATTTTCCTTGGTGTCAGACATGTTTAACAGACTAGTAGTAAGACAAACAGGCTTAGAAATCACTTTAATCATGCAAAAACACACTTTGCAAAAAACGTTACTGTGCCTGTAAGAAATAAAAAAGGCACACAATTTTCCAAAACAGTGAAAAATGCACCAAACTTTCTGAAATTTTCACAGTATGTACCTAAAGCATTGGTAAGATTGCATCTTATGGGTCCTCAAACTGTAGCAGGAGCCTGCATGTGAAAACAGCCTGAAGATCTAGTCAATCTAACTGCGCATCTGAGGCGCGATATTAGGCCCCTCCCACCCTACTCCGGTGCTGTGAGGCCTAAAGAAACACTCCTAAGAGTTATAATATTAGCCATGTGGGTAACAACCCCTGAAAGAAACCCAAAGGGACCTTCAAAGTGTCTCAAAAAACGATATATATAAGTAAAAACCGTTTGTCATAAAAAAGTGTCAACTTGCCATAAAATAGTGTCAACCAGCATAAATTAGCCCTCTTATGTAAGCTTGTAATTCCATACTTAGTCTCTGAATAAAGCTTACCCTTCCCTCATGGGGATCTTATCAGTCCTTTTCTAGCATTATCACGGTCTTGTCTAGAAATAAATGACTGAACATACCTTATTGCAGCCTAACCTGCAAACCGTTCCCCCCAACTGAAGTTTTCTTGTACTCCTCAGTCCTGTGTGGGTACAGCAGTGGATTTTAGTTACAACATGCTAAAATCATCTTCCTCTCTGCAGAAATCTTCATCTCTTTTCTGCTGGAGAGTAAATAGCACACACCGGTACCATTTAAAATAACAAACTTTTGCTTGTAGAACAAAAACTACAAATCTAACACCACATTCACTTAACCCTTACGAGAGGAACTCTATTGCTTAGAGCCGGCAAAGAGAATGACTGGGGGGTGGAGCTAGAGGGGGAGCTATATGGACAGCTCTGCTGTGTGCTCTCTTTGCCACTTCCTGTTAGGAAGGAGAATATCCCACAAGTAAAGGATGAATCCGTGGACTGGATACACCTTACAAGAGAAAGCAGCATTATTATATTATTATAATATTATATTAATATATTATATATATATATTAAAATAAAATAATATTTTACTATATCATTTTATTTCTCTCTTGCCAATTCTAATGTAAAAATATGCACAGGGATGACAATAAAAAATATATTAATTGCAAAATAGTTACAAAATACACTCCTATCAGTAAGTCATTATTTAAATGCCCTTAACAAGGCCACATAAGCTACACAACAAAATGCCTCTGAAGTTTAGCAGTTGACACACAACTAGGAATGCGGCGACAGCTGAATTGCATCAGCTGGTAAATCTGGCATGACCATACAATTGCAACTTCCACTGTCTGGGTGTTTTAATAATTAAAATTAAAGTGTTTTTTAAATAATATAATTGGCTTAATGTGCCCATTTATTAATTATTATTTTGATGTCTAAAAGTAGGACAGGCTATATCAATAGGCAAATATTGAATAGCCTACTTAAAGGGACAGTCTACTGCAAAAATGTTATAGATAATCCCTTTATTACCCATTCCCCAGGTTTGCATTACCAACACAGTTATATTAATATACCTTTTTCTTCTATGATTACCTTGTATCTAAGGCTCTGCAGGCGGCCCCCTTATTTCGGTTCTTTCGACAGACTTGCATTTTAGCCAATCAATGCTGACTCATAAGTAACTCTATGGGTGCGCGCACAATTTTATCTATATGGGACACATGAACTAATGCTGTCTTGCTGTGAAAAATTGTCAAAATGCAGAGGCAGTCTTCAATGGCTTAGAAATTAGCATATGAGCCTACCTAGGTTTAGCTTTCAACAAAGAATACCAAGAGAACAAATACAATTTGTTGATAAAAGTAAAATGCATGCCCTATCTGAATCATGAAAGTTTCATTTGACTAGACTGTCCCTTTAACCAAAAATACCAGTTGTAAGGTATTATGAGATAATCTTTTATGTGGACTTTTTATTTTATTAATACCAGTGAGGATGGTTAGGTTGCCACGGTGCCTTCCACAGACCACTGAGAACTTTTCAACATTCTTTAAAAATCAAACTGTTACATAATTTAGAGAGTATGATTATAAACTAAATTGTACACCAAGTGGAACTTCAAGGGAGATTACATTAATGGTAGATCAGTAATTTAAAGGGACTATAAAATGAAATGTTCATTATTAAAATTGTACTTGATATTTTAATAGACTTTCCAATTTACTTATTATCAAACTTTGCCTTTTCTCTTGGTATCCTTTGTTAAAGAGTAATACTAGGTAGGCTGATTGGAGGAGAGTTTGCTATTATGTGTAACATTGCTATAAACATTGTTGCAAACACTGCTGCCAGATGGCTAAAGACATGTGCACGCTCCTAAACTCACTTAAGATGATTCTTTAACAAAGGATACCAAGAGAACTAAGCAAAATTGATATTAGGAGTAAATTGGAAAATTGCTTAAAAATCCATGTTCTACCACATTTAACTTTATTGTCCCTTTTAATTTACTAATTTATTGTGCTTTTTTTACATCATTACATAGTACTTTAAATAAGATCATATTTTTTTTTAATTTTGGAAAACTTTATAAACATTCCTCAGTAAGTTAACAGTCATTGTTATCAAGCAAAAATAGCTACTGCTTCTGATTTGCTGACCAACAAGGCTTTTAGCTTCCAAGTAGAACTTTACCTTTGTATTTAACCCCTTTGTGGTAGTTTAAAACATAGAAAACAAGGGTCATTAATGCAAAAATAACTTTTATAAAGAATTAGAGCATGTCATGTATGCATTAGAATGTCCCTTTTAAAGAGCATCTCTACAATAGCTATGTATGTCTGCAAGTACCTAGACATATACTTCAGCACTAAAAAGAATAGATGGAATTTCTATCCAAGAATAAAAATTATTTTTATCTGCGTTATGTGAAATTCCTGAGGCTAGATGATACAGGGAGAGAGAATTCTGCTTGTGACAGATTCTCTTCTACAGAAGCTTTTCTGTTTAATATGCACTTAGAGCAACATCTGCTACACAAAATATCCTTACTGACAAGTAATTCCTTCTGGAAAGATGTTGTTTAATTTAAGAAATTTTGTGTGTGTCTCATTTGAATTCAAAATAATAATCTACATAAAATAATGCATTGTTCTATGTAAAACACTGTAAAATACAGTTTCATGAATTGTTACATTTGTTCTAAAGCTGTAATAAAATAGATCTTAAACAACTAATATACAATAGTATGTGGTCGTAGAGAAATCATTTGTTCCATATGACTTCCATTTCTAAATAAACTTCTTCCTTCTTTAACCTATATGTAAACAAGAAAAAAAAATGCAATGTATAAATCTGTTTAAAGGGATATGAAACACAATTTTTTTTCATGATTCAGATAGTGCATGCGATTTTAAGCAACTTTCTAATTTATTCCCAGTATCAATCCCATTATCAATTTTCTTCTCTTAGTAAAAAAAGAAAAGAAAGCAGGAATGTAAGATTAGGAGCCGGCCCATTTTTGAATCAGAACACTGGGTAGAGCTTGCTGATTGGTGACTAAATGTAGCCACCAGTCAGCAAGCGCTACCCAGGGACTGAACCAAAAATTGGCTGGCCCACCAGGTGTCCATTCATACATTCAACACAAACAATTGTGACTCTAGGCCACAATACAAGGTTATACAGCAAATTTCATAGCTTTATCCTAAGTGATTGCAGAGAAAACACATTTTTAACATTTTTGTGTAAAGATAGCTGTCAAACCATGTGACATTGCATCAGTATTGTACGCAATAATGCTCACCATAGCTCTTATTAAACATGGCAAAATGTTACATTTGTAATATAGGCGGTTCCAGAGAAGAAGCATGGCTACCAGAACGTGACATATGACAACTATATTGTAAAGGAAGTAGGACAGTATTAGTCTGTACCAGCATACCTGTTTTCAAGAGTTTAGCATAAGTATTTTTTGTTTTGTGAGCAATTGAAGCAAAAGATGCAGTATTGAATACAAATAATTACCATCATCATAAATCCAATATTGCTGCCCCACCATGTGACTGATTCTCTCCTAGTGACCAATCTAGGTCACCATATAAGATTATACAGCAAATTTCACAGTTCTAACATAAGTGGTTGCAGAGAAAATAGATTTTCAATATTTTCGCGTTAACCAAGATGGCTGCTCGATCATAAGATACACAGCCTCCATATTACGCACAATAGTGCTCAACATAGTGGTCAATAAACATGTAAAAAATAAAGCATTATTGTCAAATGTTTTTTTTATTGTTAATTAAAAAATATCTTAAGCATTTTTGAATATTTCAAATGGCTGCCAAATTACATTACTATTAGTCATAAGATAACTCTATAAAACAAATTTCATGCCTGTCACATAAGCGGTTTTGCAGAAGAATATTTTTGTATTTTTTTAAAAACAGCGCATACAAAACAAAATGGCTGCCACACCCTGTAATATATGGCTTTCATATTGCACACACTAATGCTCAGCATAGAACGCTAAAATTTGCTGAAGTTTCATGAAAATTCGTAAATGTTTTATTTCACGATGGCGACTGCGCAGTGCGAACACAATATTGTCTTTGGGGGTCATGACTGTGTAATCATGTGTCTACTACACTGTAATATAGTTAAAGGGACACTAAACCCAATTTTTTTCTTTTGTGATTCATACAGGGCATGCAATTTTAAGCAACTTTCTAATTTACTCCTATTATCAAATTTTCTTCATTCTCATGGTATCTTTATTTGAAATGCAAGAATGTAAGTTTAGATGCCGGCCCATTTTTGGTGAATAACCTGAGTTATTCTTGCTGATTGGTGGATAAATTCATACACCAATAAAAAAGTGCTTTCCAGAGTCTAAACCAAAAAAGAAGCTTAGATGCCTTCTTTTTCAAATAAAGATAGCAAGTGAACGAAGAAAAATTGATAATAGGAGTAAATTAGAAAGTTGCTTAAAATTGCATGTGAATCACGAAAGAAAAAAATTGGGTTCAATGTCCCTTTAAAATGTGTAAAAAATAGTGCATAAAGTGCAAATTTACACAATTAAATGCTGATAAAAAGGCGAATGGCTCCCTGCAGCCATGTTGATTATGGAAAAATCGCAGTTTGAACAAACTTGTTGGAGTACCTTGCAAGGAGCACATGTGCAAAATTGCGCTTCATTGCACTTAGCCGGTTCAGAGAAGACTCCAAGATAGCTGCCACATCATATGACTGAGGCACTTCTCTAGAGCAATAGCAAATCTAGGTCATAGCAGCAGTGAGCACAGCAAATTGCAAAGTTGTAACATAAGCAGTTCCAGAGCAGAAGATGTTTAAGCGTTTATCAAAATTTGTCGCAAAAAGCAATATGGCTGCTAGACCATGTGACCTATGAGTTTAATGTTGCATGAGATGAAGCAGAGCAATGGGCTGTACCAGCATACCTGATTTCAAGAGCTTTGCATTAGCAATTCAAGAGTTATGGACAATAGAAAAAGCGGTGGAATAATAATAAAAAATTATTTATAACAATTATTTATAAAAATTATTTATAACAATAGGTTGTCCAGCAACTATGTTGCTTGGCCACCTAATGAAAGACATGCTAGAGCTAATGTAGTGAATATACTGTCTGCCTGACAGCTTCACAGGCATATTGTAAATTAAAGAAAATCAAAACGCTGTATGACAAGACAGGCTGTGTTGTGCTTAAGGAAATGTAGGTTATGTAGATTATTCAAAACTAATGGTTCATTTATGATATCCCAAATCAACCTGCAAAAGTCATGATTTATTAATATGAATTGTTTTGAACAGTCACTATAACTATTCCCTCCAAGCACATCAAAAGACCAGATTTGGTGGAATATTACTTGCACAATATTCACATATCTTTCTTTCATGTAATTGGCAAGAGTCCATGAGCTAGTGACGTATGGGATATACAATCCTACCCCTCACCACACCCACAATTCAGTTTTACAAACTTTGTCTCCTATGGAGGTGGTGAAGTAAGTTTGTGCTAAGATTTCTACGTTGACATGCACTTCTCAGCTTTTTTTGAAGCCTGATTCCTCTCAGAGTACAGCGAATGTCAAAGGGACGTGAAGAGAGTATCACCTATTAAAAGCAATGATTTTCCTAACGGGGGTCTATTTCATAAGTTCTCTGTTATCGGTCGTAGGGATTCATCTCCTACCTCCCTTTTCAGATCGACGATATACTCTCATATACCATTACCTCTACTGATAACTGTTTCAGTACTGGTTTGGCTGCTATATGTGGATGGGTGTCTTTTTTGGTAAGTATGTTTTTTTATTACTTAAGACACCCCAGCTATGGTCTGGCACTTTATGCATTTATATAAAGTTCTAAATATATGTATTGTACTTATATTTGCCATGAGTCAGGTTCATGTATTTCCTTGTGCAGACTGTCAGTTTCATATTTAGGGAAAATAAACATATTAAGAAATATTTTTCTTACCTGGGGTTTAGTCTTTTTTTCAATTGACTAAATTTTTTCTTACAAATTGCGGGCAGTACTAGGCTCGCGGGTGCGCCAAATGTTAGACTTTATTGCATAATTTTTGGCGCGAAAAGTACGTCCGTTGACGTAAGTTCGTCATTTCCGGCGTCGTAGTTGACGCCGAAGCCTTACACATGGTTGCGTCGTTAGTGACGCAAGTGTGTCATTTCCAGACGTTGTGCGTCATACTTGGCGACAAATTTTTTCATTTATTTAATACCCCATTGCTATTTGCCTCTTGTCTTTTTCTATGTCAGAGGGCTATGCTATTTTTTACCATTCCTGAAACTGTCATATAAGGAAATTGACAAATTTTGCTTGATATGTTGTTTTTTATTTTACATTTTGCAAGATGTCTCAATCTGATCCTGCCTCAGAAGAATCTGTTGGAACTTTGCTGCCTGATGTCGGTTCTTCTAAAGCTAAGTGCATTATATTTCTGAATGTCATTGTATTGGTTATTATGATAAACTTTTACATGCAGATATTGTGTCCATCAGTAAATAGTACATTTCCTGTTGTTGTTCCTTCAACTTTTAATGTACATGATATACCTATGAAATTTAAAGAATTTGTTACTGATTCTATTCAGAAGGCTTTGTCTGCTATTCTGCCTTCTAATTAATATAAAGGTATTTGAAATTTCATCAACCTTATGAGAAGTTTTAAAATGACCGACAACATAATGAATTATCCTCTTATCCTCTTCTGATGAGGATCTATCTGATTCAGAAGATCTTTCCTCAGATATTGACATTAACAAAACCTACTTATTTATTTAAAATTAAGTATTTTTGTTCTTTGTTAAAGAAGTGTTAATTATTTTGGATATCGTGGAAACTAGTCCTCTTGATATTAGAACTAGTAAATTCTGTTTTTAAACCTCCTGTGGTTACTCCAGAGGTTTTTTCCTGTTCCTGATGCTATTTCTGTTATGATTGCTAAGGAATGGAATTAGCCGGGTACTTCTTTTATTCCTTCTTCAAGGTTTAAAAAATTGTTTCCTTTTACCAGCAATTTCTATAGAGTTTTGGGAAAAGATCCTCAAGTTGATGAGGCTATTTCTACTCTTGCTGAACGTACCTCTATTCCTTTGGAAGATAGTACTTAAGTTCCTTTAGATAGGAAACTTTAATCTTATCTAAGGAAAGCTTATTTATATTCAGGTCGTCTCAGGCCTGCAATTTCTTTGGCTGATGTTGCAGCTGCATCAACTTTTTTGTTGGAGAATTGGCGCAACAAGAATTGGATTCTGATTTATCTAGCATTGTTCGCTTACTGCAACATACTAATCAGTTCTGATGCCTTTTTTTGATATCATCAAGATTGATGTTAGATTTATGTCTTTAGCTATTTTTAGCTACAAGAGTTTTGAGGCTTAAATCTTGGAATGCTGATATGACTTTTTAAGTCTAGATTGCTATCTCTTTCTTTCCAAAGATAATAAGAGACCTAAGGGTAAATATAAAGCTTCTAAATTGTTTTCGGTCTTTTTGTCAAATAAGGAACAAAAACCTAATCCTTCTCTATGGAATCTGTTTCCAATTGGAAACCTTCATTAAATTGATTAAATCCAACCCATTTAAGAAACCAAAAGCCAGCCCCTAAGTCTGCATGAAGAGGTGCGACTCTCATTCCAGCTCAGCTGGTAGGGGGCAGATTAAGGTTTTTTTCAAGAACGTTTTGGATAAATTCGGTCCAAAATCAATGGTTTCAGAGTATTGTCTCTCAGGGGTTTCTAATAGGATTCTGAGTAAATCCTCCTGTAAGAAGATTTTTTTTTTCTCACGCATCCCAGCAAATCCAGTTAAAGCTCAGGCTTTCCTGAAGTGTGTTTCAGACCTGGAATTTCAGGGGTAGTCATGCCAGTTCCTTTTCAGGGTCAAGGTCTGGGGTTTTATTCAAATCTATTCATTGTTCCAAAGAAGGAAATTTCATTCAGACCCATTCTGGATCTGAAAATTTTGAATCGTTATGTAAGAGTACCAATTTTCAAATGGTGACTTTGACTGCTCTGCCTTTTATTCAGCAAGGACATTTTAGGTTCACAATGGATTGCAGGATGTATACCTTCATATTCCGATTCATTCAGATCATTATCAGTTCCTGAGATTCTCTTTTCTAGACAATTGTTACCAATTAGTTGCTTTTCCATTTGGTCTAGCAACCGCTCAAAGAATCTTTTTTAAAGGTTCTTGGTGCCCTGCTTTATGGAAACCAGAGAGCAGGGTATTGCGGTTTTTTCTTATTTGGACGATATTTTGGTACTAGCTCAGTCTTTCCGTTCTGCAGAATCTCACACTAAATCAACTAGTATTGTTTCTTCGGAAACATGGTTGGAGGATCAATTTTCCAAGAAGTTTCTTGATTCCTCAGACAAGGGTCACCTTTTTAGGTTTACAGATAGATTCAGTGTCCATGACTCTGTCTCTAACAGACAAGAGACGTTTTGAAAGTGGTTGCAGCCTGTCGGCACCTTCAGTCTCAGTCATTCCCTTCAGTGGTTATGTGCATGGAAAATTTAGGTTTCATGACTGCAGCATTGGACGCGATTCCCTTTGCTCATTCTCACATGAGACCTCTCCAGCTTTGTTTGCTGAATCCATGGTGCAGAGATTATACAAAGATATCACAATTAATATCCTTAAATCCCAATGTTTGACACTCTCTGACGTGGTGGTAAGTCACCAGCGTTTAGTTCAAGGGGCTTCTTTGTTCGGCTAACTTGGACTATGATCTCTACAGATGCAAGTCTTTCAGGTTGGGGAGCTGTTTGGGGATCTCTGACAGCACAAGGGGTTTGGAAATCTCAAGAGGCGAGATTACCAATCAATATTATAGAACTCTGTGCAATTCTCAGAGCTCTTCAGTTTTGGCCTCTGTTGAAGAGAGAACTGTTCATTTATTTTCAAACAGACAATATCACATACAGTGATATTTGTCAATCAGCAAGGTGGGTCTCACAGTCCACAAGCTATGAAGAAGTATCTTGGATACTTGCTTGGGCGGATTCCAGCTCCTGTCTAATTTCTGTGGTGCATATCCCAGGTATATACATTGGGAGGTGGATTATCTCAGTCGTCAGACTTTACATCCTGGGGAGTGGTTCCTCCATCCAGATGTGTTTTCTCAGATTGTTCAGATATAGGGTATTCTACAGATAGATCTGATGGCCTCTCATCTAAACAAGAGACTTCCCAGATGCCTGTCCAGGTTCAGGGATTTTCAGGCGGAAGCAGTGGGTGCGCTGACACTTCCTTGGTGTTGTCAACCTGCTTATATTTTACCGCCTCTAGTTCTTCTTCCAAGAGTGATTTCCAGAATCATCATGGAACAATCGTCTGTGTTGCTGGTGGCTCCAGCATGGCCTCACAGGTTTTGGTATGCGGGTCTTGATCGGATGTCCAGCTGCCAACCTTGGCCACTTCTGTTAAGGCCAGAACTACTGTCTCGAGGTCCGTTTTTCCATCAGATTTTCAAATCATTAAATTTGAAGGTATGGAAATTGATCGCTTAGTGCTAAGTCATAGAGGTTTCTCTGACTCAGTGATTAATACTATGTTACAAGCTTGTAAATCTGTCTCTTGAAAGATTTATTATCGAGTTTGGAAGACTTACATTTCATGGTGTTCTCATAAATTCTCTTGCCATTCTTTTAGAGTTGCAAGAATTTTACAGTTTCTTAAGGATAGTTTGGATAAGGTTTTGTCTGCAAGTTCCTTGAAGGGACAAATCTCTGCTCTTTCTGTTTTATTCACAGAAAGATTGCTAAACTTCCTGATATTCATTGTTTTGTACAGGCTTTAGTTCATATTTTAGCTTGTCATTAAATCAATCTCTCCTCCTTGTAGTATTAATTTGGTTTGGAGGGCTTTACAGACTCCTCCATATTGAGCCTGTGCATTCTTTGGACATTTAACTACTTTCTTGGAAAGTATTGTTCCTTTTGGCCATCTCTTATGCTAGAAGAGTTTCTGAGTTATCTGCTCTTTCTTGTGATTCTCCTTTTCTGATTTTTCATCAGGATAAGGTGGTTTTGCTGACTTCATTTTTTCCTAAGGTTGTGAATTCTAACAACATTAGTAGAGAAATTGTTGTCCCTTCCTTGTGTCCTAATCCTAAGAATTCTTTGGAAAGATCCTTACATTCTTTGGATGTGGTAATAGCTTTGAAATATTATATTGAAGCTATTAAAGATTTCAGGAAGACTTCTAGTCTATTTGTTATATTTTCTGGTCCTAGGAGGGTCAGAAAACTCCTGCTATTTATTTGGTTTTCTTGGTTAAAGCTTTTGATTCTTCAAGCTTATTGGAGTCGGGTCAGGCCCCGCCTCAGAGAATTACAGCTCGTTGCAAAGGGGCAACTTGGTCTTTTTACATACATTTACTAAATTCTACCGTTTTGATGTTTTTGCTTCTTCAGAAGCAATTCTTGGTAGAAAAGTTTTTCAGGCAGATGTTTGTTTGATTCTTCTGCTGATGTTTTAAGTTTTTCTTGACATTTAAAGAATAAACTTATATTTTGGGTTGTGGATTATTTTTTCAGCGGAAAATGGCTGTTGTTTATTTTTATCCCTCCCTCTCTAGTGACTCTTGCATGGAGTTACACATCTTGGGTATTGATATCCCATATGTCACTAGCTCATGGACTCTTGCCAATTACATGAAAGAAAACATAATTTATGTAAGAATTTACCTGATAAATTCATTTCTTTCATATTGTCAAGAGTCCATAAGGCCCACCCTTTTTATGGTGGTTATGATTTTTTTGTATAAAGCACAATTATTTCCAAATTCCTTTGTTGATGCTTTTTACTCCTTTCTTTATCACCCCACTACTTGGCTATTCGTTAAACTGAATTGTGGGTGTGGTGAGGGGTGTATTTATAGGCATTTGAGGTTTGGGAAACTTTGCCCCTCCTGGTAGGATTATATATCCCATACGTCACTAGCTCATGGACTCTTGCCAATATGAAATAAATTAATTTATCAGGTAAATTCTTACATAAATTATGTTTTTTAAGACTTGGGGCCTAGTGATCAAAAATTCACGGAGAGAAATTATGTAAAATCTTTGGGGCTTGTGTTTTTTTATTTTTGAGCATTATATTTAAATGCATATGTGTCTATCTCACATCCAGAACCCTGCATAGCTAGATAAACAACTCACACTTTAAATCTTCCTGTCAAAAATTCTTTGGGGAACCTTACAGTACTAACCAGACTTCTTAGATAATCTCACCAGGGTGTAAAGGTTTAGATTGGTTGCCCCTTGGTATAGTGGCATTCTTTGAGAACAGATCATGGAACTGTGGAGTTACCATTTTAGCAAGCCAATCCCCTAATTGTACAGTAAGTATAAAGGGGGTGTTGGCTCCCCATCTTTTTGCTGTGCCACATATTCATACAATTTTAAGACTTGACTGTGGTTGGTTGCCACAATAATTACAAGAAAGCCATTTAGGATTCTGATATCTCAGTTTCAATAGATCAAAGAGAAGTGAGGTGGAACTCAGTGGTCCTAATAATAAAGTAGTATATATTTTTAGGTAAACCATGCCTTTTCTTAAGCTTCATGAAACCTAACATTTTAATTAATGATTCTCATGACCCTCTGCATGGAAAAGCTATAGAGACTTCACCATGCATCTGAACAATTTAGGCAACACACCCTCTTTTCAAATGGTAGTGCATGATCTGATGAAAACAACATATGACCTTTGTGGGTAACTCAAGAAAACTAATGTTTACATATACAAAAGTCTAAAACTGGTTTTGTTAATCAAAACGGTTTAGGTATATATGTTAAGAAGAGAAACCCATTATTTTCTTTCATGATTCATATAGAGCATACAATTTTAAAGGGACAGTGTACGCCAATTTTCATATATAACTGCATGTAATAGACACTACTATAAAGAAGGCTATGCACAGATACTGATGTAAAAATCCAGTATAAAACCTTTTAAAAACTTACTTAGAAGTTCCCAGTTTAGCACTGTTGATAAGGTTAGGCTGGGATATCCAGTGAAAGGGGCTGGGAAATCAGGAACATCAGACACTTCCCCCCCCACTCCTCCTCTGCATATGAAAAGACAGATTGCCCAAACAATAGCAGCAGGATTCTATCGACCTCGGGCTACATCTGATATTTTGGGGCTTGGATAGGAGTCTGTAAATCAGCACAATGTTGTGAAAAAATAAGCAAGATTTTACATTGTTACAAAAACACTCCCAGATGGGTTATATAAATGGATCATCTACAAAACATTTATGCAAAGAAAAATCTAGTATACAATGTGCCTTTTAAACAACTTTTCAAGTTTTCCTTCAATTATCATGTTTGCTTCCTTTGGTATCCTTTGTTGAAGGAGCAGCATTGCACTATGGGCTATGGGTAGCCAATGACAAGAGACAGTCGGCTATCAGTAGTGCATTTGCTGTTCCTTCAACAAAGGATACCAAGAGAACATATTACATGCTCTGTTTAAATCATGAGAGTTTAATTTTTGCCTTAACGCAATAAGCGTCCTTCCTGGTCTTCCTCCACAACTGGAAAAAAAGACAATTCAATTTCCTTTTTTTTCTTCCCTGAATGTAGCTCCGAGATAGATAAGGGCAATAGGTCCAGCACTAGTAGAAATAACCAAAGTTCATTATAGGTAATAAAGTGCACGTCCGCCAGAGAGTCCTGTATCACCTCTTACATATAATTCCAGGAGATAGATAACAAATGGCGCCAGCACTGTTTCTTTAAAAGTTGAAAATCTTTATTGGGGTGTCATCATAGAAGGACAGCAACGTTTCGGGTCACACAAACCCTTAATCGTGCATGATTATGGGTCTGTGTGACCCGAAACGTTGCTGTCCTTCTATCATGACACCCCAATAAAGATTTTCACCTTTTAAAGTAACAGTGCTGGCGCAATTTGTTATCTATCTCCTGGAATTATATATATATATATATATATATATATATATATATATATATATATACCCCGAGGCAGAACATGCTGTGATCTGAGATGTCATCGCAGAAAAGGCAGCATGTCTGCAGAAAGAATGGGACACATGTAAGAACTGTTAGCACTTTCACTTTGCAGCACAGATCCACATTAGACTGTTCTCTTCAAACAGAGCTTTGCTCTGGCTGAGCTGTTTAAGTTTTCCTTAACACAGTGCATCCAGAGCAGCAGTGACTGTCTCTCAGGGATTTTTTCAACCCCACCCTTTAGCCTTTCCCGGTCTGCAAAGCTATGACTTCTGAATGTCAGATGTTTTTTAGAGCAATGCTACATTTCCTCCTTGTAAAAGAAAGGGAAACAAATGTATTTATGACATTTGAAAGACTCAACAAATTATTTTTGTGTCTGCAGCCAATTTTCAATACAATTTTCAAATGCTGCACTTTATTATAAAACTTTAAAAACTGCTTTACTCTCCAGTGGAATTGAACTTTATTTCAAAATGTCCTGCAGAAATAGTTTCACCAAAAAGATCTCATAGCAGAAAGTGAAGAAAAGTTATTTATATATATATATATATATATATATATATATATATATATATATATATATATATATATATATATATATATATATATATATATATTTTTATTTTTTTTTTAACTTATTAATTAAAAGTATTTTTCTTTTTAATGCAACCGATCAAGCAAACAAAGCACTAAATAAAACTATATGCTCCTTCTATTTTGATTTATGAGTTAGGAGTCTGGATAAAGACATTCATTTTATCACACCCCCTAAAATTGTATTAAAGTTTTTATCATATAGTGACTCCAAAATGTATAGTATACTGGTAAACTAGGACTAGTAGCATATTGTGATACTTTTCAACCCCTAATTTATGTGTGTGTGTTTATCGTCTGGGCATATTTAACTGGGATATTTTATTCTGTATGTTTTTACAATATTATTGTTGTAAAAACGTAAATATAGAATATATATGTGTAAAAAGTATGAGTTTTATAATCTAGAATGAAAAATGTGCATAAAAAGAAAATACATTTTATGTATGCTATGTAAATAAAACATTTTCTAGTTTAGTTGTACTTAATGTTCGATATCTTTTACCTGAGTTTTCCAAATTGTTGAAGTACCACTAATAGCTGTTTATTTATGGCATTTCCAGATGTTATCAAGCTGCAGCTGGTGGAAGCTGGCCTGGTTGAATGCTTACTCGATATTGTCCATCAGACTGTGAACAGTGAAAAGGAGGAAGACATTGCAGAACTCAAAACTGCCTCTGACCTCATGGTATTACTACTTTTGGGAGGTAAATATAAGGAAAGATTTAAACAAAGTTCCAGCGATGCTATATTTTATCATGCAGTACAATGAGTCTACAGCTTGACTTTCCCTTGGTTAAATTGTTTAAAAATGGGGCGGAGCCAGCTACTAAAGAAGCAAGATGTGTTGGTGAAGAGATCCCAGCTCTAACCTGATTAAAAGAAAGTTTATACATATATAAAAACCCATATACACTAAAAGCAGATCCCTATAGCACTCAGAGGTACTAGAGAATTCAGGAGATCGAACGGTTATTCCTGGATCTGGGATTTTGACAAAACTATAACCATGATGGAGGCCTTAGATGGCTGAATCTGCGATTGAGCAACTCTTTAATGATCACTTTCTTTCATGTAATTAGCAAGAGTCCATGAGCTAGTGACGTATGGGATATATATTCCTACCAGGAGGGGCAAAGTTTCCCAAACCTCAAAATGCCTATAAATACACCCCTCACCACACCCACAAATCAGTTTTACAAACTTTGGTGAAGTAAGTTTGTGCTAGATTCTACGTTGATATGCGCTCCGCAGCAGGTTGGAGCCCGGTTTTCCTCTCAGCGTGCAGTGAATGTCAGAGGGATGTGAGGAGAGTATTGCCTATTTGAATTCAATGATCTCCTTCTACGGGGTTTATTTCATAGGTTCTCTGTTATCGGTCGTAGACATTCATCTCTTACCTCCCTTTTCAGATCGACGATATACTCTTATATATACCATTACCTCTACTGATTCTCGTTTCAGTACTGGTTTGGCTTTCTACTACATGTAGATGAGTGTCCTGGGGTAAGTAAGTCTTATTTTTTGTGACACTCTAAGCTATGGTTGGGCACTTTTATATAAAGTTCTAAATATATGTGTTCAAACATTTATTTGCCTTGACTTAGGATGTTCAACGTTCCTTATTTCAGACAGTCAGTTTCATATTTGGGATAATGCATATGAATAAATCAATTTTTTTCTTACCTTAAAAATTTGACTTTTTTTCCCTGTGGGCTGTTAGGCTCGCGGGGGCTGAAAATGCTTCATTTTATTGCGTCATTCTTGGCACAGACTTTTTTGGCGCAAAAAAATATTTTCTGTTCAACAGAGGCAAGTCTGACAGGTTGGGGAGCTGTTTGGGGGTCTCTGACAGCACAAGGGGTTTGGGAATCTCAGGAGGTGAGATTACCAATCAATATTTTGGAACTCCGTGCAATTTTCAGAGCTCTTCAGTCATGGCCTCTTCTAAAGAGAGAATCGTTCATTTGTTTTCAGACAGACAATGTCACAACAACTGGCATATATCAATCATCAAGGAGGGACTCACAGTCCTCTGGCTATGAAAGAAGTATCTCGAATACTGGTATGGGCGGAATCCAGCTCCTGTTTAATTTCTGCGATTCATATCCCAGGTATAGACAATTGGGAAGCGGATTATCTCAGTCGCCAAACGTTACATCCGGGCGAATGGTCTCTTCACCCAGAGGTATTTCTTCAGATTGTTCAAATGTGGGGACTTCCAGAATAGATCTGATGGCTTCTCATCTAAACAAGAAACTTCCCAGGTATCTGTCCAGATCCAGGGATCCTCAGGCGGAAGCAGTGGATGCATTGTCACTTCCTTGGAATATCATCCTGCCTATATCTTTCCGCCTCTAGTTCTTCTTCCAAGAGTAATCTCCAAGATTCTGAAGGAATGCTCGTTTGTTCTGCTGGTGGCTCCAGCATGGCCTCACAGGTTTTGGTATGCGGATCTTGTTCGGATGGCTTCTTGCCAACCATGGACTCTTCCGTTAAGACCAGACCTTTTGTCGCAAGGTCCTTTTTACCATCAGGATCTCAAATCCTTAAATTTAAAGGTATGGAGATTGAACGCTTGATTCTTAGTCAAAGGGTTTCTCTGACTCTGTGATTAATACTATGTTACAGGCTCGTAAATCTGTATCTAGGAAGATATATTATCGAGTCTGGAAGACTTATATTTTTTGGTGTCTTTCTCATCATTTTTCCTGGCATTCTTTTAGAATTCCGAGAATTTTACAGTTTCTTCAGGATGTTTGGATAAAGGTTTGTCTGCAAGTTCCTTGAAAGGACAAATCTCTGCTCTTTCTGTTCTTTTTCACAGAAAGATTGCTAATCTTCCTGATATTCATTGTTTTGTACAAGCTTTGGTTCATATAAAACCTGTTATTAAGTCAATTTCTCCTCCTTGGAGTTTGAATTTGGTTCTGGGGGCTCTTCAAGCTCCTCCGTTTGAACCTATGCATTCATTGGACATTAAATTACTTACTTGGAAAGTTTTGTTTCTTTTGGCCATCTCTTCTGCTAGAAGAGTTTCTGAATTATCTGCTCTTTCGTGTAAGTCTCCTTTTCTGATTTTTCATCAGGATAAGGCGGTGTTGCAAACTTCTTTTAAATTTTTACCTAAGGTTGTGAATTCTAACAACATTAGCAGAGAAATTGTGGTTCCTTCATTATGTCCTAATCCTAAGAATTCTAAGGAGAGATCATTGCATTCTTTGGATGTAGTTAGAGCTTTGAAATATTATGTTGAGGCTACTAAGAATTTCCGAAAGACTTCTAGTCTATTTGTTATCTTTTCCGGTTCTAGGAAAGGTCAGAAGGCCTCTGCCATTTCTTTGGCATCTTGGTTGAAATCTTTAATTCATCATGCTTATGTCGAGTCGGGTAAAACTCCGCCTCAAAGGATTACAGCTCATTCTACTAGGTCAGTTTCTACTTCCTGGGCGTTTAGGAATGAAGCTTCGGTTGATCAGATTTGCAAAGCAGCAACTTGGTCTTCTTTGCATACTTTTACTAAATTCTACAATTTTGATGTGTTTTCTTCTTCTGAAGCAGTTTTTGGTAGAAAAGTACTTCAGGCAGCTGTTTCAGTTCGATTCTTCTGCTTATAATTTCAGTTTTTTTCATTATAAGATTTAAACTTTATTTTGGGTGTGGATTATTTTCAGTGGAATTGGCTGTCTTTATTTTATCCCTCCCTCTCTAGTGACTCTTGCGTGGAAGATCCACATCTTGGGTAGTCATTATCCCATACGTCACTAGCTCATGGACTCTTGCTAATTACATGAAAGAAAACATAATTTATGTAAGATCTTACCTGATTAATTTATTTCTTTCATATTAGCAAGAGTCCATGAGGCCCACCCTTTTTTGTGGTGGTTATGATTTTTTTGTATAAAGCACAATTATTCCAATTCCTTATTTTTTATGCTTTCGCACTTTTGTCTTATCACCCCACTTCTTGGCTATACGTTAAACTGATTTGTGGGTGTGGTGAGGGGTGTGTTTATTGGCATTTTGAGATTTGGGAAACTTTGCCCCTCCTGGTAGGAATGTATATTCCATACGTCACTAGCTCATGGACTCTTGCTAATATGAAAGAAATGAATTTATCAGTTAAGTTCTTACATAAATTATGTTTTTCCAACCTAGCACAGGCACTGCATAAGTTCTATGAAGATGCAATAATAGGCAATGATGCCCATAAACAAGTGGATGACCGGCTTACAAATCTTCGCTATGGAAACACAGAGTCTGCCACATATCATGGCGAATATACGGATACATTCATTTCCCAGAGTGTGTGCGGACATTTTTGCTCCTTTTAACAAGCGGACGAACCAGCAACAACAGTAAAGAAAAGTTGTACCATGCTGCGTGTAATACTATAGGTGAAGAGGAAAAAAATAACCCTGATGAGAATGGTGCTTTATGGCTACCTAAAGTGTTGGCATCCATCTC
Source organism: Bombina bombina (assembly GCF_027579735.1). Classification (NCBI taxonomy): domain Eukaryota; kingdom Metazoa; phylum Chordata; class Amphibia; order Anura; family Bombinatoridae; genus Bombina; species Bombina bombina. Next base: position 964,776,148 of record NC_069500.1, on the reverse strand, counting down.
TTATGCTCATCCTAGGGGTGGAAAAAAACATGGTGGCAGTGTTTTGGTTATAAAAGAGACGACAGACAAGCTTCTAGGATCAATAGTTTTCATCTCCACACCTTTGCGATTGCCACCGCCCTTAAAGGGACACTGAACCCTCTTTTCTTTCATGTAACTAGCAAGAGTCCATGAGCTAGTGACGTATGGGATATACATTCCTACCAGGAGGGGCAAAGTTTCCCAAACCTCAAAATGCCTATAAATACACCCCTCACCACACCCACAAATCAGTTTTACAAACTTTGCCTCCTATGAAGGTGGTGAAGTAAGTTTGTGCTAGATTCTACGTTGATATGCGCTCCGCAGCAGGTTGGAGCCCGGTTTTCCTCTCAGCGTGCAGTGAATGTCAGAGGTATGTGAGGAGAGTATTGCCTATTTGAATGCAGTGATCTCCTTCTACGGGGTCTATTTCATAGGTTCTCTGTTATCGGTCGTAGAGATTCATCTCTTACCTCCCTTTTCAGATCGACGATATACTCTTATATATACCATTTCCTCTACTGATTCTCGTTTCATTACTGGTTTGGCTTTCTACTACATGTAGATGAGTGTCCTGGGGTAAGTAAGTCTTATTTTCTGTGACACTCTAAGCTATGGTTGGGCACTTTTTATATAAAGTTCTAAATATATGTATTCAAACATTTATTTGCCTTGACTCAGGATGTTCAACATTCCTTATTTCAGACAGTCAGTTTCATATTTGGGATAATGCATATGAATAATTCATTTTTTTCTTACCTTAAAAATTTGACTTTCCCTGTGGGCTGTTAGGCTCGCGGGGGCTGAAAATGCTTCATTTTATTGCGTCATTCTTGGCGCAGACTTTTTTGGCGCAAAAATTATTTTCTGTTTCCGGCGTCATACGTGTCGCCGGAAGTTGCGTCATTTTTGACGTTCTTTTGCGCCAAAAGTGTCGGCGTTCCGGATGTGGCGTCATTTTTGGCGCCAAAAGCATTTAGGCGCCAAATAATGTGGGCGTCTTTTTTGGCGCGAAAAAATATGGGCGTCACTTTTGTCTCCACATTATTTAAGTCTCATTGATTTTTTGCTTCTGGTTGCTAGAAGCTTATTCTCTGGCATTTTTTTCCCATTCCTGAAACTGTCATTTAAGGAATTTGATCAATTTTGCTTTATATGTTGTTTTTTCTATTACATATTGCAAGATGTCCCACGTTGAAGCTGAGTCAGAAGATACTTCTGGAATATCCCTGCCTGGGGCTGGAGCTACCAAAGCTAAGTGTATCTACTGTAAACTTATGGTATCTGTTCCTCCAGCTGTTGTTTGTACTGTTTTGTCATGACAAACTGTTTATGCAGATAATATTTCCTTTAAGTACTGTTACATTACCTGTTGCTGTTCTGTCAACATCTAATACTCAGAGTGTTCCTGATAACATAAGAGATTTTGTTTTTAAATCCATTAAGAAGGCTATGTCTGTTATTCCTCCTTCTAGTAAATGTAAAAAGTCTTTTAAAACTTCTCTTTTTTCAGATGAATTTTTAAATGAACATCATCATTCTGATTCTGATAATGGCTCTTCTGGTTCAGAGGATTCTGTCTCAGAGGTTGATGCTGATAAATCTTCAAATTTATTTAAAATGAAATTTATTCGTTCTTTACTTAAAGAAGTCCTAATTGCATTAGAAATTGAGGATTCTGGTCCTCTTGATACTAAATCTAATCGTTTTGATAAGGTTTTTAAATCTCCTGTAGTTATTCCAGAAGTTTTTCCTGTCCCTAGTGCTATTTCTGAAGTAATTTCCAGGGAATGGAATAATTTGGGTAATTCATTTACTCCTTCTAAACGTTTTAAGCAATTATATCCTGTGCAATCTGACAGATTAGAGTTTTGGGACAAAATCCCTAAAGTTGATGGGGCTGTCTCTACTCTTGTTAAGCGTACTATTCCTACGGCAGATGGTACTTCCTTAAGGATCCTTTAGATAGGAAAATTGAATCCTTTCTAAGAAAAGCTTACTTGTGTTCAGGTAATCTTCTTAGACCTGCTATATCTTTAGCGGATGTTGCTGCAGCTTCATCTTTTGGTTAGAAGCTTTAGCGCAACAAGTAACAGATCATATTTCTCATAGCATTTTTATTCTTCAACATGCTAATAATTTTATTTGTAATGCCATCTTTGATATCATTATAGTTGATGTCAGGTATATTTCTCTAGCTATATTAGCTAGAAGAGCTTTATGGCTTAAGACTTGGAATGCTGTTATGTCTTCTTAGTCTACTCTGCTTTCCCTTTCTTTCCAGGGTAATGATCGTTTTCATTCCTTTTGTCACAACAAGGAACAAAAACCTGATCCTTCATCCTCAGGAGCGGTATCAGTTTGGAAACCATCTCCAGTCTGGAATAAATCTAAGCCTTTTAGAAAATCAAAACCAGCTCCTAAGTCCACATGAAGTTGCGGCCCTCATTCCAGCTCAGCTGGTAGGGGGCAGATTACGTTTTTTCTAAGAAATTTGGATCAATTCCGTTCACAATCTTTGGATTCAGAACATTGCTTCAGAAGGGTACAGAATTGGCTTCAAGATAAGGCCTCCTGCAAAGAGATTTTTTCTTTCCCGTGTCCCAGTAAACCCAGCGAAGGCTCAAGCATTTCTGAAATGTGTTTCAGATCTAGAGTTGACTGGAGTAATTTTGCCAGTTCCAGTTCTGGAACAGGGACTGGTGTTTTTATTCAAATCTCTTCATTGTACCAAAGAAGGAAAATTCCTTCAGACCAGTTCTGGATCTAAAAATATTGAATCGTTATGTAAGGATACCAACATTCAAAATGGTAACTGTTAGGACTATCCTGCCTTTTGTTCAACAAGGGCATTATATGTCTACTATAGTTTTACAGGATGCATATCTGCATATTCCGATTCATCCAGATCACTATCAGTTTCTGAGATTCTCTTTCCTAGATAAGCATTACCAGTTTGTGGCTCTGCCGTTTGGCCTAGCAACAGCTCCAAGAATTTTTTACGAAGGTTCTCGGTGCCCTTCTGTCTGTAATCAGAGAACAGGGTATTGTGGTATTCCTTATTTGGACGATATCTTGGTACTTGCTCAGTCTTCATATTTAGCAGAATCTAATTCGAATCGACTTGTGTTGTTTCTTCAACATCATGGATTGAGGATCAATTTACCAAAAAGTTCATTGATTCCTCAGACTTAGGTAACCTTTTTAGGTTTTCAGATAGATTCAGTATCCATGACTCTATCTTTGATAGACATGAGACATCTAAAGTTGATATCAGCTTGTCGAAACCTTCAGTCACAATTTTTCCCTTCGGTAGCCTTATGCATGGAAATTCTAGGTCTTATGACTGCGGCATCGGACGCGATCCCCTTTGCTCGTTTTCACATGCGGCCTCTTCAGCTCTGTATGCTGAACCAGTGGTGCAGGGATTACACAAAGATATCTCAATTAATATCTTTAAAACCGATTGTACGACACTCTCTGACGTGGTGGACAGATCACGATAGTTTAGTTCAGGGGGCTTCTTTTGTTCTTCCGACCTGGACTGTAATTTCAACAGATGCAAGTCTTACAGGTTGGGGAGCTGTGTGGGGGTCTCTGACAGCACAAGGGGTTTGGGAATCTCAGGAGGTGAGATTACCGATCAATATTTTGGAGCTCCGTGCAATTTTCAGAGCTCTTCAGTCTTGGCCTCTTCTGAAGAGAGAATCGTTCATTTGTTTTCAGACAGACAATGTCACAACTGTGGCATACATCAATCATCAAGGAGGGACTCACAGTCCTCTGGCTTTGAAAGAAGTATCTCGAATTCTGGTTTGGGCGGAATCCAGATCCTGTCTAATCACTGCGGTTCATATTCCAGGAATAGACAATTGGGAAGCGGATTATCTCAGTCGCCAAACGTTGCATCCGGGCGAATGGTCTCTTCACCCAGAGGTATTTCTTCAGATTGTTCAAATGTGGGAACTTCCAGAAATAGATCTGATGGCTTCTCATCTAAACAAGAAACTTCCCAGGTATCTGTCCAGATCCCGGGATCCTCAGGCGGAGGCAGTGGATGCATTATCACTTCTTTGGAAGTATCATCCTGCCTATATCTTTCCGCCTCTAGTTCTTCTTCCAAGAGTAATCTCCAAGATTCTGAAGGAATGCTCGTTTGTTCTGCTGGTAGCTCCAGCATGGCCTCACAGGTTTTGGTATGCGGATCTTGTCCGGATGGCCTCTTGCCAACCGTGGACTCTTCCGATAAGACCAGACCTTCTGTCACAAGGTTCTTTTTTCCATCAGGATCTCAAATCCTTAAATTTAAAGGTATGGAGATTGAACGCTTGATTCTTGGTCAAAGAGGTTTCTCTGACTCTGTGATTAATACTATGTTACAGGCTCGTAAATCTGTATCTAGAGAGATATATTATAGAGTCTGAAAGACTTATATTTCTTGGTGTCTTTCTCATCATTTTTCCTGGCATTCTTTTAGAATTCCGAGAATTTTACAGTTTCTTCAGGATGGTTTAGATAAAGGTTTGTCCGCAAGTTCCTTGAAAGGTCAAATCTCTGCTCTTTCTGTTCTTTTTCACAGAAAGATTGCTAATCTTCCTGATATTCATTGTTTTGTTGTACAAGCCTTGGTTCGTATTAAACCTGACATTAAGTCAATTTCTCCTCCTTGGAGTTTGAATTTGGTTCTGGGGGCTCCTCGAGCTCCTCCGTTTGAACTTATGCATTCATTGGACATTAAATTACTTTCTTGGAAAGTTTTGTTCCTTTTGGCCATCTCTTCTGCCAGAAGAGTCTCTGAATTGTCTGCTCTTTCTTGTGAGTCTCCTTTTCTGATTTTTCATCAGGATAAGGCAGTGTTGCGAACTTCTTTTGAATTTTACCTAAGGTTGTGAATTCCAACAACATTAGTAGAGAAATTGTAGTTCCTTCATTATGCCCTAATCCTAAGAATTCTAAGGAGAAATCATTGCATTCTTTGGATGTTGTTAGAGCTTTGAAATATTATGTTGAAGCTACTAAGACTTTCCGAAAGACTTCTAGTCTATTTGTCATCTTTTCCGGTTCTAGAAAAGGCCAGAAAGCTTCTGCCATTTCTTTGGCATCTTGGTTGAAATCTTTATTTCATCATGCCTATGTTGAGTCGGGTAAAACTCCGCCTCAGAGGATTACAGCTCATTCTACTAGGTCAGTTTCTACTTCCTGGGCGTTTAGGAATGAAGCTTCGGTTGATCAAATTTGCAAAGCAGCAACTTGGTCTTCTTTGCATACTTTTACTAAATTCTACCATTTTGATGTGTTTTCTTCTTCTGAAGCAGTTTTTGGTAGAAAAGTACATAGCAGCTGTTTCAGTTTGAATCTTCTGCTTATGTTTTCATTTAAACTTTATTTTGGGTGTGGATTATTTTCAGCAGGAATTGGCTTTCTTTATTTTATCCCTCCCTCTCTAGTGACTCTTGCGTGGAAAGATCCACATCTTGGGTAGTCATTATCCCATACGTCACTAGCTCATGGACTCTTGCTAATTACATGAAAGAAAACATAATTTATGTAAGAACTTACCTGATAAATTCATTTCTTTCATATTAGCAAGAGTCCATGAGGCCCACCCTTTTTTGTGGTGGTTATGATTTTTTTGTATAAAGCACAATTATTCCAATTCCTTATTTTTTATGCTTTCGCACTTTTTTCTTATCACCCCACTTCTTGGCTATTCGTTAAACTGATTTGTGGGTGTGGTGAGGGGTGTATTTATAGGCATTTTGAGGTTTGGGAAACTTTGCCCCTCCTGGTAGGAATGTATATCCCATACGTCACTAGCTCATGGACTCTTGCTAATATGAAAGAAATGAATTTATCAGGTAAGTTCTTACATAAATTATGTTTTTTTTCTTTTATGATTCAGATAGAGCATGCAATTTTAAGCAACTTTCTAATTTACTCCTATTATCAATTTTTCTTTGTTTTCTTGCTATCTTTATTTGAAATAGAAGGCATCTATGCTTTTTTTTTCTTTAGAACCCTGGGCAGCACTTGTTTATTGGTGGGTGAATGTATCTACCAATCAGCAAGAAAGCAGGTTGTTCACCAAAAATGGGCCGGCATCTAAACTTACATTATTGCATTTCAAATAAAGATACCAAGAGAATGAAGAAAATTTGATAATGGGAGTAATTTAGAAAGTTGCTTAAAATTGCATGCTCTATCTGAATCATGAAAGAAAAAATGTGGGCTCAGTGTCCCTTTAACAACCATGAACTGCAGCAGGTAAACAAAGCAGATGAACATCATAGATCTGGGATAGGCTAAAAATGTACCACTATGATCTTTCTCTCAGGCTTCATGTCCTCATGAGCTAACCCTGTAAAATATCTGAAATCATCCATCTACTAAAGGCTTGAAACCATGAATGACAGCAATACCCCATACGGTACTTGATACTACTGACAGCAGCAAATTTATCAATGCCACTATTTTACTGTATTATTTTAGGGGAAATCGGCCCAGAATTTCATATTATGATGATGTGTTATCTGACAAGCTAAAAGACTTATATGACCACTGTTCCCCATTTACTGAATTACATATATTACTAGCATCTCTTTCTCTAGCCTTTATATTAAAATATGTTGCATGCTGTCCTATTAGGAATCTTTAAAACTTGTTTATTGCCTAATATATTTGCTAACTCCAGTTGGGAGTGACTGAAACCAGGTTAGAAATAGTCTGGAATTAACCCAGTGTTCAGTCAGTATTTTACTTGTTTCCTGTTAGGTTGTGCTCTTGATGGTTTGGCCTTGCCACTTGGGGTTATATGCTATAATGATTTATTTGGTGCGTTCTGTATGATGTCTCCTACCTTGCCCAGATTTTATTGATATTCTTATGTTTTTTTGTGAGTATGCTTTCTAGGGTAATTTATACAAGAGTTAATAATCTGACATTGGAGCCAATTCACGGGCAGATAGTTCTGCAAGATAGATAAAGAAGGAAGCCTCCATTGAAGGTCACTGCTAAGCCAGAGCCCCTCACCACACATACCTCTAGACCACGCCAATAGTTAAGTTTAGTATACCACCTGCCTAGATTAAATTTGGCATGTCAGAAATCCCAGATATGAATGATGTAGCCCCTAACGCAGTTCTCTTTATTATTGCATTATTTATAACTAGCAAATCTTAGCCACTTAAATAGTCTATAAACACACACTTTAATAGACTCTCTATATGCATGAGCAGGATTTCCTAATTAGAATACATTCTGTACATGAATCCATCTGTGAAGTTTAGGGATAAACTATAGTACTGGGATTGCGCTCTGCCAGCGGCCGAGGCAGAGCAGTATATCTTTTCCTATTACCCTATATACTACAAGTGAGTAGAAAGAAATTGTACTTAGAAGACCACCTTCTCACATTGATGGCTCACTTGATTAGACATAGCTTTTCAGTTTAATGAGCTAATATATACTTATTATCTTGAGATACCATGTCAGGCTCTTACTGGCTGATCCACTAGCATTAACCATAGACACATGGCTCACACAGACCCGTATCTGTATATATTATCATATATCCTTAGAGATATGTAGCGACAGTGGGTTTATAGTTCCTAGTTCCGTTCCCCACTACATAGCTTATTTGGTAAGCTGAGGAAAATATATCCCTTTTTGTTTTTATTTCCTTTTTTTATCACTATAGGCCTAAGGGCTCCAGAGTGGCCCTATATGTTCCATCTCCACCATATACCCCTTACCAAACGCCCCTATTTATACAAATCAAAGGTCAGGGCCCATGGGAGGCCATTGATTTTCTTACTTACAGGGATTTCTTAATTATATGACATGAGGATTGAAATCAGGGGTTACCCTTAATTTATTACTGTTTGTTTATATATATTCTTTGTTGTTTCAATAGCGTTCTGAAGGTCCAAGAATGGCCCTATTTTACTATAACCCTCCTATTGTCCAATTGTTTTTGTTCTAAGGGTCCAAAAGTGGCCTTATTTGTTAGAAGGGGGTTTGGAAAACATGAAGGTTGACTTGTGATATTATATATTTTACACAACAGGTATTTCTTAGGACAATCTAATATTCCAAGGTTTATCACTTCCTCCTATGTGTTGGTTGAATTTACCAATTTATGTGACAATCCATTATTATATAAGCTATATGAGTGTATTTACCTTCATCTATGATACCTGTATGTCTATCTCTTTCAACCATAAATAAAAAAATATTTTAAAAAAAAAATTGTTTAAACATATGTCCTTTCAGTTATGACCACTATAGAAGTATAGAGTGCAGTGCTGACATTACTAGAACAAAGACAAAAAGTCTGTAGAATAGTAATGTGGTTAACCTTAATTAACAATGTTTTCTCCAACATAGGTGTGTCCGGTCCACGGCGTCATCCTTACTTGTGGGATATTCTCTTCCCCAACAGGAAATGGCAAAGAGCCCAGCAAAGCTGGTCACATGATCCCTCCTAGGCTCCGCCTACCCCAGTCATTCTCTTTGCCGTTGTACAGGCAACATCTCCACGGAGATGGCTTAGAGTTTTTTAGTGTTTAACTGTAGTTTTTATTATTCAATCAAGAGTTTGTTATTTTAAAATAGTGCTGGTATGTACTATTTACTCTGAAACAGAAAAGAGATGAAGATTTCTGTTTGTATGAGGAAAATGATTTTAGCAACCGTTACTAAAATCCATGGCTGTTCCACACAGGACTGTTGAGAGGAATTAACTTCAGTTGGGGGAACAGTGAGCAGTCTCTTGCTGCTTGAGGTATGACACATTCTAACAAGACGATGTAATGCTGGAAGCTGTCATTTTCCCTATGGGATCCGGTAAGCCATGTTTATTAAGATAGTAAATAAGGGCTTCACAAGGGCTTATTAAGACTGTAGACTTTTTCTGGGCTAAATCGATTCATATATTACACATATTTAGCCTTGAGGAATCATTTAATCTGGGTATTTTGATAAGATTATATCGGCAGGCACTGTTTTAGACACCTTATTCTTTAGGGGCTTTCCCAAATCATAGGCAGAGCCTCATTTTCGCGCCGGTGTTGCGCACTTGTTTTTGAGAGGCATGACATGCAGTCGCATGTGTGAGGAGCTCTGATACATAGAAAAGACTTTCTGAAGGCGTCATTTGGTATCGTATTCCCCTTTGGGCTTGGTTGGGTCTCAGCAAAGCAGATACCAGGGACTGTAAAGGGGTTAAAGTTAAAAACGGCTCCGGTTCCGTTATTTTAAGGGTTAAAGCTTCCAAATTTGGTGTGCAATACTTTTAAGGCTTTAAGACACTGTGGTGAAATTTTGGTGAATTTTGAACAATTCCTTCATATTTTTTCGCAATTGCAGTAATAAAGTGTGTTCAGTTTAAAATTTAAAGTGACAGTAACGGTTTTATTTTAAAACGTTTTTTTGTACTTTGTTTTCAAGTTTATGCCTGTTTAACATGTCTGAACTACCAGATAGACTGTGTTCTGAATGTGGGGAAGCCAGAGTTCCTTCTCATTTAAATAAATGTGATTTATGTGACAATGACAATGATGCCCAAGATGATTCCTCAAGTGAGGGGAGTAAGCATGGTACTGCATCATTCCCTCCTTCGTCTACACGAGTCTTGCCCACTCAGGAGGCCCCTAGTACATCTAGCGCGCCAATACTCCTTACTATGCAACAATTAACGGCTGTAATGGATAATTCTATCAAAACATTTTACCCAAAATGCCCACTTATCAGCGTAAGCGCGACTGCTCTGTTTTAGATACTGAAGAGCATGACGACGCTGATGATAATGGTTCTGAAAGGCCCTTACACCAGTCTGATGGGGCCAGGGAGGTTTTGTCTGAGGGAGAAATTTCAGATTCAGGGAAAATTTCTCAACAAGCTGAACCCGATGCGATTACATTTAAATTTAAGTTGGAACATCTCCGCGCTCTGCTTAAGGAGGTATTATCCACTCTGGATGATTGTGAGAATTTGGTCATCCCAGAGAAACTATGTAAAATGGACAAGTTCCTAGAGGTCCCGGGGCTCCCAGAAGCTTTTCCTATACCCAAGCGGGTGGCGGACATTGTAAATAAAGAATGGGAAAGGCCCGGTATACCTTTCGTCCCTCCCCCCATATTTAAAAAATTGTTTCCTATGGTCGACCCCAGAAAGGACTTATGGCAGACAGTCCCCAAGGTCGAGGGAGCGGTTTCCACTTTAAACAAACGCACCACTATACCCATAGAAGATAGTTGTGCTTTCAAAGATCCTATGGATAAAAAATTAGAAGGTTTACTTAAAAAGATGTTTGTTCAGCAGGGTTACCTTCTACAACCAATTTCATGCATTGTCCCTGTCACTACAGCCGCGTGTTTCTGGTTCGATGAGCTAGTAAAGGCGGTCGATAGTGATTCTCCTCCTTATGAGGAGATTATGGACAGAATCAGTGCTCTCAAATTGGCTAATTCTTTCACCCTAGACGCCACTTTGCAATTGGCTAGGTTAGCGGCTAAGAATTCTGGGTTTGCTATTGTGGCGCGCAGAGCGCTTTGGTTGAAATCTTGGTCAGCTGATGCGTCTTCCAAGAACAAACTACTTAACATTCCTTTCAAGGGGAAAACGCTGTTTGGCCCTGACTTGAAAGAGATTATCTCAGATATCACTGGGGGTAAGGGCCACGCCCTTCCTCAGGATCGGCCTTTCAAGGCCAAAAATAAACCTAATTTTCGTCCCTTTCGTAGAAACGGACCAGCCCAAAGTGCTACGTCCTCTAAGCAAGAGGGTAATACTTCTCAAGCCAAGCAAGCTTGGAGACCAATGCAAGGCTGGAACAAGGGAAAGCAGGCCAAGAAACCTGCCACTGCTACCAAGACAGCATGAAATGTTGGCCCCCGATCCGGGACCGGATCTGGTGGGGGGCAGACTCTCTCTCTTCGCTCAGGCTTGGGCAAGAGATGTTCTGGATCCTTGGGCACTAGAAATAGTCTCCCAAGGTTATCTTCTGGAATTCAAGGGACTTCCCCCAAGGGGGAGGTTCCACAGGTCTCAGTTGTCTTCAGACCACATAAAAAGACAGGCATTCTTACATTGTGTAGAAGACCTGTTAAAAATGGGAGTGATTCATCCTGTTCCATTAGGAGAACAAGGGATGGGGTTCTACTCCAATCTGTTCATAGTTCCCAAAAAAGAGGGAACGTTCAGACCAATCTTAGATCTGAAGATCTTAAACAAGTTTCTCAAGGTTCCATCGTTCAAAATGGAAACCATTCGAACAATTCTTCCTTCCATCCAGGAAGGTCAATTCATGACCACGGTGGATTTAAAGGATGCGTATCTACATATTCCTATCCACAAGGAACATCATCGGTTCCTAAGGTTCGCATTCCTGGACAAGCATTACCAGTTTGTGGCGCTTCCTTTCGGATTAGCCACTGCTCCAAGGATTTTCACAAAGGTACTAGGGTCCCTTCTAGCGGTGCTAAGACCAAGGGGCATTGCTGTAGTACCTTACTTGGACGACATTCTGATTCAAGCGTCGTCCCTTCCTCAAGCAAAGGCTCACACGGACATCGTCCTGGCCTTTCTCAGATCTCACGGATGGAAAGTGAACGTGGAAAAGAGTTCTCTATCTCCGTCGACAAGGGTTCCCTTCTTGGGAACAATAATAGACTCCTTAGAAATGAGGATTTTTCTGACAGAGGCCAGAAAAACAAAACTTCTAAACTCTTGTCGGATACTTCATTCCGTTCCTCTTCCTTCCATAGCGCAGTGCATGGAAGTGATAGGTTTGATGGTAGCGGCAATGGACATAGTTCCTTTTGCGCGCATTCATCTAAGACCATTACAACTGTGCATGCTCAGTCAGTGGAATGGGGACTATACAGACTTGTCTCCGAAGATACAAGTAAATCAGAGGACCAGAGACTCACTCCGTTGGTGGCTGTCCCTGGACAACCTGTCACAAGGGATGACCTTCCGCAGACTAGAGTGGGTCATTGTCACGACCGACGCCAGTCTGATGGGCTGGGGCGCGGTCTGGGGATCCCTGAAAGCTCAGGGTCTTTGGTCTCGGGAAGAATCTTTTCTACCGATAAATATTCTGGAACTGAGAGCGATATTCAATGCTCTCAAGGCTTGGCCTCAGCTAGCGAGGGCCAAGTTCATACGGTTTCAATCAGACAACATGACGACTGTTGCGTACATCAACCATCAGGGGGGAACAAGGAGTTCCCTGGCGATGGAAGAAGTGACCAAAATCATTCAATGGGCGGAGACTCACTCCTGCCACCTGTCTGCAATCCACATCCCAGGAGTGGAAAATTGGGAAGCGGATTTTCTGAGTCGTCAGACATTGCATCCGGGGGAGTGGGAACTCCATCCGGAAATCTTTGCCCAAATCACTCAACTGTGGGGCATTCCAGACATGGATCTGATGGCCTCTCGTCAGAACTTCAAAGTTCCTTGCTACGGGTCCAGATCCAGGGATCCCAAGGCGACTCTAGTAGATGCACTAGTAGCACCTTGGACCTTCAAACTAGCTTATGTATTCCCGCCGTTTCCTCTCATCCCCAGGCTGGTAGCCAGGATCAATCAGGAGAGGGCGTCGGTGATCTTGATAGCTCCTGCGTGGCCACGCAGGACTTGGTATGCAGATCTGGTGAATATGTCATCGGCTCCACCATGGAAGCTACCTTTGAGACGAGACCTTCTTGTTCAAGGTCCGTTCGAACATCCGAATCTGGTCTCACTCCAGCTGACTGCTTGGAGCTTGAACGCTTGATCTTATCGAAGCGAGGGTTCTCAGATTCTGTTATTGATACTCTTGTTCAGGCCAGAAAGCCTGTAACTAGAAAAATTTACCACAAAATTTGGAAAAAATATATCTGTTGGTGTGAATCTAAAGGATTCCCTTGGGACAAGGTTAAGATTCCTAAGATTCTATCCTTCCTTCAAGAAGGATTGGAAAAAGGATTATCTGCAAGTTCCCTGAAGGGACAGATTTCTGCCTTGTCGGTGTTACTTCACAAAAAGCTGGCAGCTGTGCCAGATGTTCAAGCCTTTGTTCAGGCTCTGGTTAGGATCAAGCCTGTTTACAAACCTTTGACTCCTCCTTGGAGTCTCAACTTAGTTCTTTCAGTTCTTCAGGGGGTTCCGTTTGAACCCTTACATTCCGTTGATATTAAGTTATTATCTTGGAAAGTTTTGTTTTTGGTTGCAATTTCTTCTGCTAGAAGAGTTTCAGAATTATCTGCTCTGCAGTGTTCTCCTCCTTATCTGGTGTTCCATGCAGATAAGGTGGTTTTACGTACTAAACCTGGTTTTCTTCCAAAAGTTGTTTCTAACAAAAACATTAACCAGGAGATTATCGTACCTTCTTTGTGTCCGAAACCAGTTTCGAAGAAGGAACGTTTGTTGCACAATTTGGATGTTGTTCGCGCTCTAAAATTCTATTTAGATGCTACAAAGGATTTTAGACAAACATCTTCCTTGTTTGTTGTTTATTCCGGTAAAAGGAGAGGTCAAAAAGCAACTTCTACCTCTCTCTCTTTTTGGATTAAAAGCATCATCAGATTGGCTTACGAGACTGCCGGACGGCAGCCTCCCGAAAGAATCACAGCTCATTCCACTAGGGCTGTGGCTTCCACATGGGCCTTCAAGAACGAGGCTTCTGTTGATCAGATATGTAGGGCAGCGACTTGGTCTTCACTGCACACTTTTACCAAATTTTACAAGTTTGATACTTTTGCTTCTTCTGAGGCTATTTTTGGGAGAAAGGTTTTGCAAGCCGTGGTGCCTTCCATCTAGGTGACCTGATTTGCTCCCTCCCATCATCCGTGTCCTAAAGCTTTGGTATTGGTTCCCACAAGTAAGGATGACGCCGTGGACCGGACACACCTATGTTGGAGAAAACAGAATTTATGTTTACCTGATAAATTACTTTCTCCAACGGTGTGTCCGGTCCACGGCCCGCCCTGGTTTTTTAATCAGGTCTGATAATTTATTTTCTTTAACTACAGTCACCACGGTATCATATGGTTTCTCCTATGCAAATATTCCTCCTTAACGTCGGTCGAATGACTGGGGTAGGCGGAGCCTAGGAGGGATCATGTGACCAGCTTTGCTGGGCTCTTTGCCATTTCCTGTTGGGGAAGAGAATATCCCACAAGTAAGGATGACGCCGTGGACCGGACACACCGTTGGAGAAAGTAATTTATCAGGTAAACATAAATTCTGTTTTCGTGCTATATTTTGTAGTCTTCTTGCCTTTAAACATCAATCAAACTGTGGGTTTGTAAATTTGATCATTTTTAATTTGACTTAGTAAACAAGTATATATGGCTGGAGTTATTAGACCACTTAGTTATATTTAATTGTGATTTCATTCTTTCTAAACATATCTACTCCATATTAGATCACAGGTACCCTATATTATTTCTTCTGTTAAGTGTGATCAGTCCACGGGTCATCATTACTTCTGGGATATTACTCCTCCCCAACAGGAAGTGCAAGAGGATTCACCCAGCAGAGCTGCATATAGCTCCTCCCCTCTACGTCACTCCCAGTCATTCTCTTGCACCCAACGACTAGATAGGATGTGTGAGAGGACTATGGTGATTATACTTAGTTTTATATCTTCAATCAAAAGTTTGTTATTTTAAAATAGCACCGGAGTGTGTTATTACCTCTCTGGCAGAGTTTGAAGAAGAATCTACCAGAGTTTTGCTATGATTTTAGCCGGAGTAGTTAAGATCATATTGCTGTTCTCGGCCATCTGAGGAGTGAGGTAAACTTCAGATCAGGGGACAGCGGGCAGATGAATCTGCATAGAGGTATGTAGCAGTTTTTATTTTCTGACAATGGAATTGATGAGAAAATCCTGCCATACCGATATAATGTCATGTATGTATACTTTACACTTCAGTATTCTGGGGAATGGTACTTCACTAGAATTACACTGTAAGAAATACATAAAGCTGTTTAATAACTAGAGATTATGTTTAACGTTTTTGCTGGAATGTAAAATCGTTTTCATTTGCTGAGGTACTGTGTGAATAAATGTTTGGGCACTATTTTTCCACTTGGCAGTTGCTTAATCTGTTTTTCTGACAGTTTCTGTTCTCCCTCACTGCTGTGTGTGAGGGGGAGGGGCCGTTTTTTGGCGCTTTTTCTATGCATCAAATATTTCAGTCAGCAACTCATTGTATTCCCTGCATGATCCGGTTCATCTCTACAGAGCTCAGGGGTCTTCAAAACTTATTTTGAGGGAGGTAATTTCTCTCAGCAGAGCTGTGAGAATTATAGTTTGACTGAGATAAAAAACGTTTATTCTGTAATTTGTTTCCTGCTTTCAGAATTTGTTATCTTTGCTAATGGGATTAAACCTTTGCTAAAGTTGTGTTGTTTACAAGGATTGAGGCTATAACTGTTACAATTTATTAATTTTCAACTGTCATAGATCTTCTGTGCTTCTTAAAGGCACAGTACATTTTAATATTATTCTAATTGAATTGTATTTCCAAGTTGCAAGTTTATTTGCTAGTGTGTTAAACATGTCTGATTCAGAGGATGATACCTGTGTCATTTGTTGCAATGCCAAAGTGGAGCCCAATAGAAATTTATGTACTAACTGTATTGATGCTACTTTAAATAAAAGTCAATCTGTACAAATTGAACAAATTTCACCAAACAACGAGGGGAGAGTTATGCCGACTAACTCGCCTCACGTGTCAGTACCTACATCTCCCGCTCAGAGGGAGGTGCGTGATATTGTAGCGCCGAGTACATCTGGGCGGCCATTACAAATCACATTACAGGATATGGCTACTGTTATGACTGAGGTTTTGGCTAAATTACCAGAACTAAGAGGTAAGCGTGATCACTCTGGGGTGAGAACAGAGTGCGCTGATAATATTAGGGCCATGTCAGACACTGCGTCACAGGTGGCAGAACATGAGGACGGAGAACTTCATTCTGTGGGTGACGGTTCTGATCCAAACAGACTGGATTCAGATATTTCAAATTTTAAATTTAAACTGGAAAACCTCCGTGTATTACTAGGGGAGGTGTTAGCGGCTCTGAATGATTGTAACACAGTTGCAATACCAGAGAAAATGTGTAGGTTGGATAAATATTTTGCGGTACCGACGAGTACTGAGGTTTTTCCTATACCTAAGAGACTTACTGAAATTGTTACTAAGGAGTGGGATAGACCCGGTGTGCCGTTCTCACCCCCTCCGATATTTAGAAAAATGTTTCCAATAGACGCCACCACAAGGGACTTATGGCAAACGGTCCCTAAGGTGGAGGGAGCAGTTTCTACCTTAGCTAAGCGTACCACTATCCCGGTGGAGGATAGCTGTGCTTTTCCAGATCCAATGGATAAAAAGTTAGAGGGTTACCTTAAGAAAATGTTTGTTCAACAAGGTTTTATATTGCAACCCCTTGCATGCATTGCGCCGATCACGGCTGCAGCGGCATTCTGGATTGAGTCTATGGAAGAGAACATTGGTTCAGCTACTCTGGACGACATTACGGACAGGCTTAGAGTCCTTAAACTAGCTAATTCATTCATTTCGGAGGCCGTAGTACATCTTACTAAACTTACGGCGAAGAATTCAGGATTCGCCATTCAGGCACGCAGGGCGCTGTGGCTAAAATCCTGGTCAGCTGATGTTACTTCTAAGTCTAAATTGCTTAATATACCTTTCAAAGGGCAGACCTTATTCGGGCCCGGGTTGAAAGAGATTATCGCTGACATTACAGGAGGTAAAGGCCATGCCCTGCCTCAGGACAAAGCCAAAGCCAAGACTAGACAGTCTAATTTTCGTTCCTTTCGTAATTTCAAAGCAGGAGCAGCATCAACTTCCTCTGCACCAAAACAGGAAGGAGCTGTTGCTCGCTACAGACAAGGCTGGAAACCTAACCAGTCCTGGAACAAGGGCAAGCAGACTAGGAAACCTGCTGCTGCCCCTAAAACAGCATGAATTGAGGGCCCCCGATCCGGGATCGGATCTAGTGGGGGGCAGACTTTCTCTCTTCGCCCAGGCTTGGGCAAGAGATGTTCAGGATCCCTGGGCGCTAGAGATAATATCTCAGGGATACCTTCTGGACTTCAAATACTCTCCTCCAAGAGAGAGATTTCATCTGTCAAGATTGTCAACAATCCAGACAAAGAAAGAGGCGTTTCTACGCTGCGTACAAGAGCTCTTGTTAATGGGAGTAATCCATCCAGTTCCACGATCGGAACAGGGACAGGGGTTTTACTCAAATCTGTTTGTGGTTCCCAAAAAAGAGGGAACTTTCAGACCAATCCTGGACTTAAAGATCCTAAACAAATTCCTAAGAGTTCCATCGTTCAAGATGGAGACTATTCGGACAATTTTACCTATGATCCAAGAGGGTCAATACATGACCACTGTAGATTTAAAAGATGCTTACCTTCACATACCGATTCACAAAGATCATTATCGGTACCTAAGGTTTGCCTTCCTAGACAGGCATTACCAGTTTGTGGCTCTTCCATTCGGATTGGCTACAGCTCCAAGAATCTTCACAAAGGTTCTGGGTGCTCTTCTGGCGGTACTAAGACCGCGGGGAATCTCGGTAGCTCCATACCTAGACGACATTCTGATACAAGCTTCAAGCTTTCAAACTGCCAAGTCTCATACAGAGTTAGTGCTGGCATTTCTAAGGTCACATGGATGGAAGGTGAACGAAAAGAAAAGTTCACTCGTTCCACTCACAAGAGTTCCCTTCCTGGGGACTCTTATAGATTCTGTAGAAATGAAGATTTACCTGACAGAGGACAGGCTAACAAGACTTCAAAGTGCTTGCCGCACCCTTCATTCCATTCAACACCCGTCAGTGGCTCAATGCATGGAGGTAATCGGCTTAATGGTAGCGGCAATGGACATAGTACCCTTTGCACGCTTACACCTCAGACCACTGCAACTGTGCATGCTAAGTCAGTGGAATGGGGATTACTCAGACTTATCCCCTTCTCTGAATCTGGATCAAGAGACCAGAAATTCTCTTCTATGGTGGCTTTCTCGGCCACATCTGTCCAGGGGGATGCCATTCAGCAGACCAGACTGGACAATTGTAACAACAGACGCCAGCCTTCTAGGTTGGGGTGCCGTCTGGAATTCTCTGAAGGCTCAGGGACAATGGAGTCAGGAGGAGAGTCTCCTGCCAATAAACATTCTGGAATTGAGAGCAGTTCTCAATGCCCTCCTGGCTTGGCCCCAGTTGACAACTCGGGAGTTCATCAGGTTTCAGTCGGACAACATCACGACTGTAGCTTACATCAACCATCAGGGAGGGACAAGAAGCTCCCTAGCTATGATGGAAGTATCAAAGATAATTTGCTGGGCAGAGTCTCACTCTTGCCACCTGTCAGCAATCCACATCCCGGGAGTGGAGAACTGGGAGGCGGATTTCTTAAGTCGTCAGACTTTTCATCCGGGGGAGTGGGAACTTCATCCGGAGGTCTTTGCCCAAATACTTCGACGTTGGGGCAAACCAGAGATAGATCTCATGGCGTCTCGACAGAACGCCAAGCTTCCTCGTTACGGGTCCAGATCCAGGGATCCAGGAGCAGTCCTGATAGATGCTCTGACAGCACCTTGGGACTTCAGGATGGCTTACGTGTTTCCACCCTTCCCGTTGCTTCCTCGATTGATTGCCAGAATCAAACAAGAGAGAGCATCAGTGATTCTAATAGCACCTGCGTGGCCACGCAGGACTTGGTATGCAGACCTGGTGGACATGTCATCCTGTCCACCTTGGTCTCTACCTCTGAAACAGGACCTTCTGATACAGGGTCCCTTCAAACATCAAAATCTAACTTCTCTGAAGCTGACTGCTTGGAAATTGAACGCTTGATTTTATCAAGACGTGGATTTTCTGAGTCAGTTATTGATACCTTAATACAGGCTAGGAAACCTGTTACCAGAAAGATTTACCATAAGATATGGCGTAAATACCTATATTGGTGTGAATCCAAAGGTTACTCTTGGAGTAAGGTTAGGATTCCTAGGATATTGTCTTTTCTACAAGAAGGTTTAGAAAAGGGTTTATCTGCTAGTTCATTAAAGGGACAGATCTCAGCTCTGTCCATTCTGTTACACAAACGTCTGTCAGAAGTTCCTGACGTCCAGGCTTTTTGTCAGGCTTTGGCCAGAATTAAGCCTGTGTTTAAAACTGTTGCTCCACCATGGAGTTTAAACCTTGTTCTTAATGTTTTACAGGGCGTTCCGTTTGAACCCCTTCATTCCATTGATATAAAGTTGTTATCTTGGAAAGTTCTATTTTTAATGGCTATTTCCTCGGCTCGAAGAGTCTCTGAATTATCAGCCTTACATTGTGATTCTCCTTATTTGATTTTTCATTCGGATAAGGTAGTCCTGCGTACTAAACCTGGGTTCTTACCTAAGGTAGTTACTAACAGGAATATCAATCAAGAGATTGTTGTTCCTTCTTTATGCCCAAATCCTTCTTCAAAGAAGGAACGTCTACTGCACAACCTGGATGTAGTCCGTGCTCTAAAATTTTACTTACAGGCAACTAAGGAATTTCGACAAACGTCTTCTCTGTTTGTCATTTACTCTGGGCAGAGGAGAGGTCAAAAAGCTTCCGCTACCTCTCTTTCTTTTTGGCTTCGTAGCATAATTCGTTTAGCTTATGAGACTGCTGGACAGCAGCCTCCTGAAAGAATTACAGCTCATTCTACTAGAGCTGTGGCTTCCACTTGGGCCTTCAAGAATGAGGCCTCTGTTGAACAGATTTGCAAGGCTGCAACTTGGTCTTCGCTTCATACTTTTTCCAAATTTTACAAATTTGACACTTTTGCTTCATCGGAGGCTATTTTTGGGAGAAAGGTTCTTCGGGCAGTGGTTCCTTCTGTATAAAGAGCCTGCCTATCCCTCCCGTCATCCGTGTACTTTTGCTTTGGTATTGGTATCCCAGAAGTAATGATGACCCGTGGACTGATCACACTTAACAGAAGAAAACATAATTTATGCTTACCTGATAAATTCCTTTCTTCTGTAGTGTGATCAGTCCACGGCCCGCCCTGTTTTTAAGGCAGGTAAATATTTTTTAATTTATACTCCAGTCACCACTTCACCCTTGGCTTTTCCTTTCTCGTTGGTCCTTGGTCGAATGACTGGGAGTGACGTAGAGGGGAGGAGCTATATGCAGCTCTGCTGGGTGAATCCTCTTGCACTTCCTGTTGGGGAGGAGTAATATCCCAGAAGTAATGATGACCCGTGGACTGATCACACTACAGAAGAAAGGAATTTATCAGGTAAGCATAAATTATGTTTTTAACCAAATTTAATGATTGTACAGCCATTAGAATGTTCAAATTTTGTGTTGTTCTTATAACAGATGAGTCCATGCAGAAGTTGTTTGAAGGAGGGAAAGGCAGTGTCTTTCAAAGAGTGCTCTCATGGCTCCCATCTAATAACCACCAGTTGCAGCTTGCCGGGGCCTTGGCTATTGCAAACTTTGCAAGAAATGGTAATTATGGATGTGCTTACTTTTTAAATCTCTCCCCTCCATAGGGATCTATTCCAATGTATTAGAGAAACTGTGCATGGATTGGCTTTTCATAGTGCTTTCACATTTCAAATCCATTTGAAAACCCACAAACACTTTATCATAATGCTTTCCAATAGCTTTGCAAAAATTTGACAATGTTGCTCCAGTCGTTAGAACACATAAGCAGATTTCACATAATTTTTGGCGTGTAATTTGACCTCTTGAAAACCCATTTTGCCCTCTTTAGAATAGTATGGGGCCTAGTTATCAAGCCGTCAACCTCAAATACGCTGGAATTCCGCAGCTTATTTGTGGCGAGGCTGACTACTTTTGCTAGTTATCAAAAAACTAGCAGGTACGCTCGGCACTTTTCCGGCCCAGCGTACCTGGTTTTCAAACCGCCACCCTGGAGGCGGCGGATCCCATAGGAATCAATGGGAGTCTGACCATAGCGAAAGTACAAGTTCGCTGCTACCAGACATCCCATTGATTTCTATGGGAGCTGTCTACACCTAACACCCTAACATGTACCCCGAGTCTAAACACCACTAATCTGTCCCCCCTACACCGCCACAACTAAATAAAGTTATTACCCCCTAAACTGCCGCTCCCGGAGCCCACCGCAAGCTACTCTATACATATTAACCCCTAAACCGCCGCTCCCTGACCCCGCCACAACTATAATAAATGTATTAACCCCTAAACCGCCGCTCCCGGAGCACACCGCCACCTACATTATACCTAGTAACCCCTATCCTGCCCCTCCTATACCGCCGCCCTCTATAATAAAGTTATTAACCCCTATCCTGCCAATCCCGCACCTCGCCGCAACTAAATAGTTTAACCCCTAAACCGCCGCTTCCGGACCCTGCCGCAACCTATATTAAATTTATTAACCCCTAATCTGCCCCCCACTACACCGTCGCCACCTATAATACATTTATTAACCCCTATCCTGCCCCCACTACACCGCCGCCACTGTAATAAATTTATTAACCCCTAAACCTAAGTCTAACACTAACCCTAACACCCCCCTAACTTAAATATTAATTAAATAAATCTAAATAATATTTCTATTATGAACTAAATTAATCCTATTTAAAACTAAATACTTACCTTTAAAATATACCTTACCAGCCCTTAAAAGGGCCTTTTGTGGGGGCATGCCCCAAAGAATTCAGCTATTTTGCCTGTAAAAGAAAAATACAATCCCCCCCCAACATTAAAACCCACCACCCACATACCCCTAATCTAACCCAAACCCCCCTTAAAATAACCTAACACTAATCCCCTGAAGGTCATCCTACCTTTAGTCGTCTTCACTCAGCCGAGCAGCGATGGAACCGAAGAGGAGATCCGGAGCGGCAGAAGTGATCATCCAAGGGGCACTGAAGAAATCTTCCATCCGATGAAGTGATCCTCCAGTCGGCGCTGAAGAAGTCTTCCATCCGGGCGATGTCATCTTCCAAGAGGCGCTGAAGAAGTCTTCTATCCGGGCAATGTCATCTTCCAAGCGGGGTCTTCAATCTTCATCCCGCCGACGCGGAACATCCTTCTTTACCGACGGACTAACGATGAATGAAGGCTCCTTTAAGGGACGTCATCCAAGATGGCGTCCCTTCAATTCCGATTGGCTGATAGGATTCTATCAGCCAATCGGAATTAAGGTAGGAAAAATCTGATTGGCTGATTGAATCAGCCAATCAGATTCAAGTTCAATCCGATTGGCTGATCCAATCAGCCAATCAGATTGAGCTCACATTCTATTGGCTGATCGGAACAGCCAATAGAATGCAAGCTCAATCTGATTGGCTGATTGGTTTGGGTTAGATTAGGGGTATGTGGGTGGTGGGTTTTAATGTTGGGGGGGGTTGTATATTTCTTTTACAGGCAAAAGAGCTGAATTCTTTGGGGCATACCTCCACAAAAGGCCCTTTTAAGGGCTGGTAAGGTAAAAGAGCTTTGAACTTTTTTAATTTAGAATAGGGTAGGGCATTTTTTTATTTTGGGGGGCTTTGTTATTTTATTAGGGGCCGTAGATTAGGTGTAATTAGCTTAAAATTGTTGTAATATTTTTAAAATGTTTGTAACTAATTTTTTTTATTTTTTGTAACTTAGCTTTTTTTTTTTTTTTGTACTTTAGTTAGTTTATGTAATTGTAGTTATTTGTAGTTAAAGGGACAGTAAACCTTAAAAATAATGTTATATAATTCTGCACATAGTGCAGAATTATATAACATTATTTAAGTGCTATAGTTCTAAAACCCTTTTTTACCTTTTAATATGTAAAAATTATGGCGCTTTTACAGATCTGCTCTCTGCTGAGCGGGTCTGTAATATTTAGTCAGCGCATCGGGCCAGCTGTATAGTCACAGCCCGGCCCGACCGCGCCATAGCACTAAGTGCAGCTCGCTCCTGTCACAGGAGCGAGCTGCACTTAGTGCTATGGCGCGGTCGGGCCGGGCTGTGACTATACAGCTGGCCCGATGCGCTGACTAAATATTACAGACCCGCTCAGCAGAGAGCGGGTCTGTAAAAGCGCCATAATTTTTACATATTAAAAGGTAAAAAAGGGTTTTAGAACTATAGCACTTAAATAATGTTATATAATTCTGCACTATGTGCAGAATTATATAACATTATTTTTAAGGTTTACTGTCCCTTTAATTTATTTAATTCATTTAATGATAGTGTAGTGTTAGGTTTAATTGTAACTTAGGTTAGGATTTATTTTACAGGTAAATTTCTCTTTATTTTAGCTAGGTAAGCTAGTTAATAACTATTTAATAGCTATTGTACCTAGTTAAAATAAATTGAAAGTTGCCTGTAAAATAAAAATAAATCCTAAGATAGCTACAATATAATTATTATTTATATTGTAGCTATATTAGGGTTTATTTTAAAGGTAAGTATTTAGTTTTAAATAGGATTAATTTAGTTCATAATAGAAATATGATTTAGATTTATTTAATTAATATTTAAGTTAGGGGGGTGTTAGGGTTAGTGTTAGACTTAGGTTTAGGGGTTAATAATTTTATTACAGTGGCGGCGGTGTAGTGGGGGGCAGGATAGGGGTTAATAAATTTATTATAGGTGGCGACGGTGTAGGGGGGGCAGGATAGGGGTTAATAAATTTAATATAGGTTGCGGCAGGGTCAGGGAGCGGCGGTTTAGGGGTTAAACTATTTAGTTGCGGCAAGGTGCAGGATCAGCAGGATAGGGGTTAATAACTTTATTATAGAGGGCGACGGTATAGGGGGGCAGGATAGGGGTTACTAGGTATAAAGTAGGTGCCAGCGGTGTCCGGGAGCGGCGGTTTAGGGGTTAATACATTTATAAGAGTTGCGGCGGGGTCAAGGAGCGGCGGTTTAGGGGTTAATACATTTATAAGAGTTGCGGCGGGGTCTAGGAGTGGCGGTTTAGGGGTTAGTAACTTTATTTAGTTGCGGGAGGCTCCGGGGGCGCCGGTATAGGGGGTAGAACAGTATAGTATAGTATGGGTGCTTAGTGACAGGCTAGCAAGAAAGCTGTCAAAAAGCCGAATAGCAGCGAGATCGGATGAGTGATAACTCTCACAGTCCGCTGCTCATCGCCCCGTACTTGGTGCGCAGATTTTCGACAGCTTTTTTGATAACTTAGGCGAATTTTTGCAGGTCCGCGGCGGCGATGTGAGGCGAGCTTAGGCGGGCGTATTGGGCCGGCGAAGGCAGGAAAAGCAGACACGTTGATAACTACCCCCCAATATCTTGAGTGGATTTTTTTTAAACTATGAAGTTTGCGAGATATGGTATTGTACATGCTTATTGTTAAAATCTGTTTTCTACCTAGGGATATACTCATTTCCATTAGATTAACTGTTTAAAGTGCATTGAATCACTTTACGTACAGCTTTCAAATGTCTACTTTGAAAACCCAACAAACACTTTGTTGTCTTTAGGTTTCCAATGGCTTTGCAAAGAAAACACAAGCAGGTTTCACAGAATTTTTGGGATGTTCTTTGACCTCTTGAAAATCCATTTTGCTCTCTTTAGAATAGTATATCTTGAGAGCTCACACAACTTTTTTAAACTATGAACTTTGTGAGAAATGGGTAATGGGGATTCTTACTGTTATTTTTTTTTTACTTGGGATCTATTCCGATATTTAGAGAAACTGCTTAAAGTGCATTGAATAGCTTTTCCTAAGGCTTTCAAATTTCCATTCTGTTTGAAAACCCACAGACAGTTATCATAGAAAGCATTATTCTATTTTTACTTTGTGAAAATTTGACAAAATTATTCAAGTCTGTTAGAAAAAACAAGCAGATTTCACAGAATTTTTGGAATGCTCCTTGACCTCTTTAAAACACAGTTTGCTCTCTTTAGCATAGTATGTATTCAGTGCTCACAAGGCCTTTTTAAACTATAAAAATATTTGTTGAAAGCTTAACCAGGCTCATATGCTAATTTCAAATCTTTTGAAGGCCGCCTTTTGACAGTTTTACAGCTAGACTGTGCTAGTTCATGCGTGCTAGATAGATAACATTGTACTCACTCCCGTGGAGTTATTTAGGAGTCAGCACTGATTGGCAAGTCTGTCAAAAGAACTGAGATAAGGAGACAGGCTGCAGAGGCATAGATACAAAGGTAATCACAGAGGTAAAGAGTATATTAATACAACCGTGTTGGTTATGCAAAACTGGGGAAGAGTAAATAAAGTGATTATCTTTCTTTTTAAACAATAAAATATTAGCTGTAGCACTTGTCCAAAGGGGAAAAAAAGCTTTGCGGAGAGGTGGATGGGGGTGAAACTGTGTAACATAATGTAAAAGGTGTTTTTTTAAAAATGGAAAAGAAGCAGTTTCATTCCCAAACTTAGATACATTGAACCCCTGAAGCTTAACATAACATTAGTGACTAATACTATCACTTTAATAGTATACAGCTGAATAACAAATCTCCCTTAAGGTGCTAAAAAGGTTTATTCAGAGTATGCAACCTTCCATTAATTAGCTTAGTCTGATGAGGAAGACCTGCAGTCATTTTGTATGTTTTCATTTAAATTAATTTACAACAAAAAGTATTTATAGAACTACCATATGGGTGATTTTGTTATGAGCAGCTTTAACCTGCACTTAACAATTGTAATCTCACTAATAAAATTGTTTATTGCCATAAAGTATAGTAGTAGTAATATTTAGTTTTATGCCTATATTTAAAGGGACATGAAACCCAAACTTTTTCATTCATGATTCAGATAGAGAATACAATTTTAAAAAATGTTTTTAATTTATTTATATTATAAAATTGGCTTTGTTCCCTTGTTATTCTTTGTTGAAGAGTTATCTAGATATGTAGCGTGCACACGTTTGGAGCACTACATGACAGGAAATAGTGCTGCCATCTAATGCTCTTGCTAGTGCTGCAGGCATGTGCACACTCCTGAACTTAACATCCTGCTTTTCAACAAAGTATAGCAAGAAAACAAAGACAATTTAATAATAGAAGTAAAATGGAAAACTGTAAAATTGTATGCTCTATCTGAATCAGATTTTTTTGGGGGAGGTGGGTTATGTCCCTTTAAATATGCCCTTTGGTAGTTTGTTATTGACCACTGTGACCATGTTATTCATAAAATAAGTTCTTGCATCAGTCTAAGTGAACAATATACCTCAATATATGAAAGCAAAAATGTTCAGTATAATTTATTGATGTATTTTTTACGAGGTTCTTCAAAATACTGTATTAGCAAAGAGCTATTTCCATAGTAGTACGATGGCTTAGCATCTTTTCATTGTATAGAACAGCATAATATGATAGTTTTCTATGATCTTAGTTTGTCATTGAATTGTATTATGTTTTATTTAGATGGGAACTGTATTCATATGGTTGACAATGGCATTGTGCAAAAGCTTGTGGATCTTCTAGGCAGACACGTGGAAGATGGAAATGTGACCGTACAACATGCAGCTCTCAGCGCCCTTCGGAATCTGGCTATTCCTGGTAAGATACACCGGGGCACAGTTTTATTTTCCAGTGATAGGTGTCTTCATCTGGTTTCCCCTGGCTGGATGATTGGGTAGGTTGTGCTTTCAAATACTGATGATTTTTTAGTACTGGGACATTTTGGGACATTTTTTTTATCAGGCTTTATGAGCTTTGTTGCTGCCCACAAATACAGATGTGGGAATTGCACTTTTAAACCTAACCTGCTATTTTAAGATTTAAACTGCTTTCACTTATTTCTATTTCACATTAAAGAATGGTTTTACATTGTCCAGTTGCTGCACCTATGTACGCCTGTTACACACATTTTGAGTAAAATATTCTTTAAAAGTGCACCACCCAGTTTAGTTTTAACTTTACTGTCCCTTTTTAATAGTCAGCTAATTTGTTTTATTATGTTCAAATGAACTTTTTTTGCAGTGAAGATAAATGTCCAGCAAAATCAGATAAGTCACAATTTAAAGTGAAGGTAAACTTGAGCATAGTCGCTTAAGTCATAGGATATAATTTAAAAAATGAGTGAGACTTTCATTCATAAAATCTGTAATTTTTTCCTGATGATCTTAGATTTTTACATTTTAATGCCGGAACGATAAGCTCTGTTCCTCTACCCTCCATAGCCCTCAGTTGATTGACAGATAACTAATCTGCAATCCACTAATCGTTGTTTCCCCGTTCAGCCCCTTTGCACAAACGTCACGACCCAGGGGGAAACAACGATTAGTGGATTGCAGATGAGTCAAAAGAGTAAAGTAGCACAAATTATAATAATGTGGGAAGGGAATGTGGACGCAAAAGTCTTATTTATTTCATGTGACAGTAATAAGTAATGCAGGATACATGGTGCGTTTTTTTTTCATGCCTTTTTTTTAACATTTTTTCATATAGAAAAAACATTATTTATTACTGCTTCTACCAGCAAGCAGAGGAATCCTATACATTATTAAGAGATGGAAGTTTCTATTTCATTATAAGTCTGTAGGTTTTTCATAAGTTGCCATAATGTCTATGCTTTAGCCTCTAAGAAATTAAATTCCCTTAATTGCATTAAAGTAGCTGCTCATTTCTTTCTAATGGTGCTAAAAGTCCAGGCAAAGACACCCTGCACCAATGTTTTAAGTAACCCTCCTATTTCCCTTTCCCTCCCAGTAGTTCTTTACCTCGTCAAGGAGAGGGCAAGGATAGAGGTGTTCATAGATTTTGAAGAGAATTCTTCTCTATGGAGTTTTGGTCACAAGCAAGCCACGGGTGTCATTGGGTAGTTCCTCCTGTCTGGCCAAGTGTATATACTCTTCCAACAAGGTCCTACACTGTAAGTTCCAGCACAGGACAGTTCTTCACTGCATGTTGGCTTCGTAACTTGTAGCAGAGCTGTGGAGTGGGGTTTGATGGTAGGTAAGTACCCAAGCTCTTAGATCCCACAGGCTGAAAGATTGGCTACTTAGTAAGTGCTATTGGCTTCTCACATAACTTAATATGGAGAATTGACCCACTTTTAAGGTGTTTTACTCATCTTGGGGATCAATAAGGTTTTTAAAGCTTGTTTTTCCCTTTTAAATCTACTTTGCTCCATGGGTCTTCAGTACCTAAGCGCTCCGATCACATGTTTGATATTCTGGAGCGCTATGGAAGCAAAGGTGGTGCAGGCTAGATCGAGTACATGGCAACCTTTAGGACTTCTAGAATCTAAACCAGTTGAGGTAAAGTCGGTACAGAAATTAGATATAATTTAGGGCACCTGAAGCCTTTCCTGTCTTGTCATGGGTTTCAAAAAATATTTCTAAGGAATGGGATTAGCCAGGAGTTCCTTTCTCTCCTTCCCCTACTTTAAGAAGTTTTTTTTCTGTTCCTGAGGCCAATCTGGAATTATTTAAAAATAAATGTTAACTTGTAATATCACAAAAAATATATAACCAACAAAGAAAAAAATGTGATAAAGCACTGGTACGGATATGTGATCTTCAGGAATCCAGAAGTTAAAATCCTTGGAGGGAAAGGAAATAACAGCAAATAGTGAAGTCCTGTATACACAGATTATATAAAAAGAGGTGGAAGTATCTACTCACACTCTTAGGATCTATAACTTAGCTCTCAGTAAAACGGCTCATTTGTTAAGGTATAGATAGATCAGGGGACATTAAACTTCGTAAAAGTAATTTATTACTCCAGTAAAATCACTCAGGATAAGAGAGCAATTGTAAAACCCAAAGCCCTAGAAGTCTACTTCTGTTTCCAAGACATCATGAATGTATGATCCCAGATCCAGACTCTTCTCAGGCAGGGGGCAGATTAACCCCTTAACGACCAAGGACTTACAGGGTACGCCCTACAAAAACTGTCACCTAATGACCAAAGGCGTACCCTGTACGTCCTCAGGTGTTTCAAGCGGTGGAAGCGATCGTGATCGCTTCCAGCCTCTTTCAGGGTATTGGAGCGTTGCCTTGATATTAAGGCATCGTGCAATATCCTTTTTTTTTTTTTTAGTAACCAGTGCAGAGTGAGCCACTCTGTGGCGCTCTCTGCATCGGCCAGCAACGGTGCTGATCGTTGGTGGGTGGGAGCCATAGCAGGGAGGCGGGTGGGGCGACCCATCGCTGGAGGATATCCAGTGCCGTTGGAATAGGGAGGCGGGATCGTGCACGGGAGCGCACACAGGGGCGAGGCAGGACCGTGCACAGGGGCGGGCGTGGGTGGGACCCCTACACTATGGAACTGTAAAGTGAAAGGGAAGGAGGGAGGGGGGGGATAAATGTTGTCAAAGGGATCTGGGAGGGGGTGGGGGGGTAGTAAAAAAAAAAAGGCAATTTTATAGCAAACTGGGTAGTATTCAAGATGCCAGTACCCAAGATGGCGGGAAATAGGTAGAGGGTTGAGAGCTGTTTAGTGGGGGATCAGGGAGGTTGGGGGCTAAGGGGGGATCCTTTTATTTTAGTACTGGCAGACTTTCTGCCAGTACTTAAGATGGCGGTGACAATTGTGGGGGAGGGAAGAGAGCTGTTTGAGAGGGGTCAGGGAGAGATCAGGGGGTGGGATGTGTCAGGTGGGAGGCTGATCTATACACTAAAGCTAAAATTAACCCTACAAGCTACCTAATTAACCCCTTCTATGCTGGGCATAATACAAGAGTGGGGCACAGCAACATTTAGCGGCCTTCTAATTACCAAAAAGCAATGCCAAAGCCATATATGTCTGCTATGTCTAAACAAAGGGGATCCCAGAGAAGCATTTACAACCATTTGTGCCATAATTGCAAATATGTAAATAATTTCAGTAAGAAACCTAAAGTTTGTGGAATTTGTTTTGGAAAAAGTTAACTTTTTTTTTATTTGATTGCATTTGGCGATGAAATGGTTGCATGAAATATAACAAAATGGCCCTAGATCAATACTTTGGGTTGTCTACTAAAAAAATATATACATGTGAAGGGTTATTCAGGGATTCCTGACAGATATCAGTGTTACAATGTAACTCACTAATTTTGAAAAAAAGAATGCTTTGGAAATAGCAAAGTGCTACTTGTACTTATTACCCTATAACTTGCAAAAAAAGTAAAGAAAATTTAAATATTGGGTATTTCTAAAGGAGGAGGCAAAGACACCCCAGCCAAAGGCTTAAATAGTCTCCCTACTTCCCTCATATCCCAGTCATTCTTTGCCTTTCATCACAGGAGGTTGGCAAAGAAGGGTCAGAAGATTCGGAGTAGTTCCTTATGAAGGGTATTTGCCCTTCGAAATGGAACTGGAGTTTTAAGTAGTCTTATCAGCTTCTCAGTGTACGAATGTTAGAGTCTGAAGATGCAGAGAGAGTCTTTCTGCAAACCCATCCAGACTTGTATTAACAGCTCCTAAGCAGTCAGTGTTGACGAGTTTCACTGCCTGCTGCCATCACTCAAGACCATGTCAGGAGCGATGCTACAAGACTGTCAAACTTGAGAGGCTGTGTTTCTTTTCCATGGCATAGATTCCGGTAAGTTCGTTTCATTTTTTATATACATATGATAACGCAAGAAGACAGGGTCACAGTGTGGCTCCTTTTATCTGTATGGAATCAAGGGTTGATATATCTGGAGGGGGATTATTGACCAGGGGGGATTAATCACATAATTTTATTTATTTTATTATGTTTATGCTTCGAGTGTGAGATGAGGCTCAGACAGATGTTGGAACGTACAGGTTTTACTTTCGTTTTTGGAAGCTGCACAGCCTGAAAGGCTTGGCGCTTTTTTTTCCCTATTATAGCAGGGGCGGTCCTGCATTGCGCACCATGTGACCGGGTGTGGTCACACTGATTTCCTCTTTTCTGACCGTGTGGTTTACCGGAGAAGAAGCGGTTTTGGCCTGGGTCATAGGAGGTGGTGAGTGCCCCAGCCATTGGGGGAATAATGTTGCCGTTTTATCTTATAATTCAATCGTTTGCTTTATAAGCGCAAGCTAGGGAGGATTCTGATGCGTTAGAGGCTACTCACTCTTTACCCAAGTCTAATATCTGTCTATATTGTGAGGAGGCCGCGATATACCCGTCTGCTCAATTATGTTCCTCATGCCTTGATAAGGTAATCATGTCAAAGAAAGTTAATATGTTTGATACCACTGAGCCATCCACCTATGAGGAGTCTCTGTCCCGTGAGGTGCGTACCCTACAGTCATCTCCTAATACACATGCAGCTTCCCGTAGCACTCCTAATCCTCCATCTGGAGGTTCCTTTTACCGCCAGACTTTACTGAGCAGTTACAAACGACAGTGTCCGCGGCCTTTAGTGCTTTACCTCGCCCTGCTAAGTGCAAGCGAAAGGTCAAATATTGTTATCCTTCCCAGGGGTCACCTACTAGCTTATTGGATTTATCTTATACAAGATTATCCGATGATGAAGACGCCTCTGATACTTCAGAGGGTGCTCTTTCTGGGTTGGAATCTGCTGCCTCTAAGCCTCCAGCTGAGGAGGAACCAGACTTTAGATTTAGGATTGAACATTTATGCTTTCTGCTAAAGGAAGTTTTGGCTACTTTAGAGGTTCCATAGCCTAAATTGCCTGAGGAACCTTTGATTCCTAAATTAGAAAAGGTCTACGAGGACATGGTTGTACCACAGACTTTCCCGGTTCCCGTAAAGATGGCGAACATTATTAAGAATGAATGGGAAAGAATTGGTTCTTCGTTTTCCCCGTATTCTTCCTTTTAAAAAATTGTTCCCAGTTCCGGAATCTCAATTGGAGTTGTGGGGTTCCATCACCAAGGTGGATGGTGCTATCTTCACGCTTGCTAAACGCACTACTATCCCGTTCGAGGATAGTTCGTCGTTTAAAGAGCCCATGGATAAGAAAATAGAAACTCTGTTAAGAAAGATGTTTTAACATTTGGGATATTTGTTTAAAACTGCAGCGGCTGTTGCTGCGGTTGCTGGAACGGCTACCTATTGGTGCGATGTCTTATCTGAGTTGATCGAGGTGGAGGGTCCCCTCGACGTGATCCAAGAAAGAATTAAGGCCTTAAGGGTGGCTAATTCTTTTAGATAAATCCCAACATCAGCAGTCCTCCGCAAAGCCTGAGCAATCCAAGGGGACTTGGAAGCCGGCTCAGTCCTGGAATAAATCCAATCAGAATTCGGAAGCTTGGTTTGGGGATGTGCAAGACCTATGGGTCCTGGAGGTCATCGCTCAGGGATATAGGATAGGTTTCAAGTCTCATCCACCCAGGAGCAGATTCCTCTTGTCAACCTGTCTTCAAGGCCAGAAAAGAGAGAGGCCTTTCTAGGGTGTATGAGGGATCTTTTCTCCCTGGGAGTCATTGTCCCTGTACCTCTTGCAGAAAGAGGTCGGTGATACTACTCAAACCTTTTTGTGGTCCCAAAGAAGGAGGGAGCTTTCCGCCCGATTCTGGACCTAAAGTGCTTAAACAAATTCCTATCTGTCCCCACGTTCAAGATGGAGACATTTAGGGCTATCCTTCCCTTAGTTCAGGAAGGACCGTTCATGGCCACGATAGAGCTGAAGGATGCTTGCCTTCACGTTCCAATACACAAGGAACACTTCAAGTTCATAAGGTTTGTGTTCTTGGGCTAGCACTTCCAGTTTATTGCACTTCCGTTTGATCTAGCTACTGCTCCAAGAGTTTTTATGAAGGTTCTAGGGGCTCTGCTTGCAGTGGCCAGAACCAAGTGTATAGCAGTAGCGCCATACTTGGACGATATTCTGGTTCAAGCACCATCCTGGGAAGCAGTTTGGGGTGCCAGGAAGGCACAGGGCCTATTGACTTGAGAGGAATCACTCCTCCCGATCAACATTTTGGATCTTTGAGCGATCTTCAATGCTCTGAAGGCTTGGCCTCTTCTGGGTTCGTCCCAGTTTATCAGAATCCACTCAGACAACATGACCTCGGTGGCTTACATCAAGCATCAGGGGGGAACGAGGAGCTTCCTAGCAATGAGGGAAGTATCTCAGATTCTGGAGTGGGCGGAGGCCCACAACTGCTCGCTGTCAGCGGGTGTGGACAACTGGGAAGCGGATTTCCTCAGCAGACAATCCTTTCATCCGGGGGAATGGTCTCTCCATCCCGAGGTGTTTGCGGAGATTTGCAACAGATGGGGGACACCAGAGATAGATTTCATGGCATTCCAGATCAATTCCAAGCTACCCAGATATGGGTCACGGTCCAGGGATCCTCAGACGGAGCTAATAGATGCATTAGCAGTGAATTGGAGGTTCAATCCTATTTACATTTTTCCGCCATTACCACTTCTCCCTCATGTAGTGGCCCGCATCAAGCAGGAGCAAGCTTCAGTTATACTGATTGCTCCATCGTGGCCGTGAAGGATGTGGTTCGTGGACCTGGTGGGGATGTCCTCATCTTCTCCATGAAAGTTACCTTATCACATGGATCTGCTGGAACAGGGTCCATTTGTTCATCAAAATCTAGATACTCTGAGGCTGACTGCATGGAGATTGAATGCGCAGTCTTAGCCAAGAGAGGTTTCTCTGAGAGGGTTATTGACACTTTAATTCAGGCTCATAAGCATGTTACTCCTCGCATCTATCATACGGTGTGGAGAGCTTACTTCTTCTTGTGTGAAGAATGTGGTTTTTCCTGGCATAAGGTTAAGGCTGCCAGGATTATTTCTGAAGAAGGGCCTTTCTGCCAGTTCCCTGAGGGGACAGATTTCGGCCCTTTCCGTTTTGCTACACAAGAGGCTCGCAGAGCTCCCTGTGCAATTCTTCATTAAGGCTCCAAACAGGATCAGACCTGTGTTTAGATCTAACGCTCCACCTTGGAGTTTGAATCTTTGTTCTTGTTTTTGCAATTTCATTCCCACCCGTATACTCATTTGGTCGGACCAAAATTCGTTTTCTCTCTCCGGCGCCATTTATACCCTATTTCTTCTTCTGTTCCTTGTTCCCTTGGCAGAATGACTGGGATATGATGAGGGAAGTAGGGGGAGTATTTAAGCCTTTGGCTGGGGTGCATTTGCCTCCTCCTGGTAGCCAGGTTTAGTATTTCCCAATAGTAAGGAATGATGCCATGGACTCTCTTCATACACAAGGAAATTAAATTATCAGGTAAGCATAATTTATGTTTTTATTAGTCAAAGTTAGAAAAAGCGTGTTTTTTTTTTTCCAATTTTTTCATCATATTTTATAAAAACAATTATAGTAAATTATAAGATATGTTGAAAATAATGGTATCTTTAGAAAGTCCATTTAATGGCGAGAAAAACGGTATATAATATGTGTGGATACAGTAAATGAGTAAAAGGGAAAACTACAGCTAAACAAAAACACTGCAGAAATGTAAAAATAGCCCAGGTTATTAATGGTAAGAAAATTGAAAAGTGGTCCGGTCACTAAGGTGTTAAAGGGATACTAAACCCACATTGTTTTCTTTTATGATTTAGAAAGATCATGCAATTTTAAGCAACTTTCTAATTTACTCCTATTATCAATTTTTCTGTGTTCTCTTACTAACTTTATTTGAAAAATTAGGAATGTAAACTTAAGAGCCGGACGATTTTTGGTTCAGCACCTGGTTAGCGCTTGCTTATTGGTGTCTAAATTTAGGCATTACAGTTTTATTTACAATCGACTAGGGACTTTCGTCAGTCATCAAGTTTGTTTGTTTTGTATTCTGGCTACTGTAGTGTCTTTGGCGTTTTGGCTAAGGAGTTTGATCCACATGGCTTACCTAGAGGCAGGCCAGCAACCGCCTGCAAGAATTACTGCTCATTCAACCCGTTCTGTTTGTACTTCCTGGGCCTTCAAGAATGAGACTTCTGTAGAACAAATATCCAAGGCTGCAAACTGGTCGTCTCTGCATACTTTCACAAAGTTTTATTATTTCAGAGGTTTAGTCTTGAGGGAGGCAGCATCTGGCAGGAATGTCCTTCAGGCAGTGGTTCCTGGTAAATAGGTGCCTGCCTTAACTTTTTTTTGTCCCACTAAAATTTTTTCCTGAACTCCTCAGCTTGAGTATTGGTACCCAAAAGTAAGGTCTTGTGGACTCTCACCACCATTAGAAAGAATACAAAATGTATTTTTACCTGATAAATTCATTTTCTTCTTAAAACGGGAAGAGTCCACCGCTGCATTAATTACTTTTGGTAAATACAGAACCTGGCCACCAGAAGGAGTCAAAGACTTAAAGGCTTAAATACCTTCCCACTTCCTTTTGTCACAGGAGGTTGGCAGAGAAGTGTCAGAAGATTTTGGAGTAGTCTCTTATGGAGGGTAGTACTCTTCAAGATGGGATGGGAGTTTTAAGTAGTCCTGTCAGCCTCTCAGTGAGAGCATGGATGAAGGTTAGAGTCCGGAGGTGCAGGGAGAGTCTTTCTGCGAAACCATCCAGACTCATTTTAACAGCTCCACAAGCAATCAGCGTTGACGAGTTTCGCTGCCTGCTTTCTTCACTTAAATCAATGTCAGAAGCAATGCTACTATCTGTCAAACTTGAAGGACCGTGTTACTGTTCCACGGCATAGATTCCGGTAAGATAGCTTCATTTTCCTTTCCTTGTGGGAATGTAATGTAAATGACAGAAGACAAGGTCTCAGTGGGACTCCTGTATCTTTAAGGAATCAAGTGTTTAAATTATATCTCCTGAGGGGGGTTATTGAGCAGTGGGGGACTTTAATCACGTTTGCTATGTGATTCTGTCTGCTTATGTGTAGAAATGTTGGGGCTCATAGCTATTACGGAACGTACATTTTTTTAGAGCTACGCAGTTCTTGTGGACTGGCGCACTTTTCTTTAGCCTTCATGTCGCACCTCGTGACCGGGCGTGGTCAACATTTTCGTTCTCCAGTTCTGTATTTGTGACCGAGTGTCAGTGGAGAGGATCTGTTTCTCTACTTGTCTGGGTCATAGGTGGTGGTGAGTGCCCCAGCCATTGGGGCTGTAAGGTGCCAATTGCTTTTGTCCATAATTTAATAAGTCAAGCTATGGAGGATTCTGATAGTTCGGAGAAGGAATTCTTTGATCCAGATTCTGTTACTTGCATAGATTGTGGAGAGGCCAGGGTAATACAGCCCAATCAATTATGTTCCGTATGCTGTAATAGAGTGCTCTCTTCTCCCTCTGGGGTGAGGTTAGAGACCGCTGAGCCATCCTCCTCTGAGGATTCTGTTCCTACACAGGCAGTTGTCCCAAATACCATTACTCCTCCGGAAGGAGGTTTATTTCCACCAGAGGTTACTGCACGGTTCCGCATGCCCATATCTTTGACGTTAGCGCACTTACATCTTCTTAATTGCAAAGAAAGGTTCATCCGTGTCCCCTTAACCTGGGGGTGTCAGGCGCGAGTTCCATTATATCGGATCTTTCCTCTGGGGAAGCAGTTTCATCTGAGGCTTCAGGGGTACAGCCTTTAGGGTCGGGGCCTTTCAGATGCCCCACCAGAGGTGGATTTTGCATTTAGATTCAAACTGGCACGCCTGCGTGTACTGCTGTGGCATGTGTTGGCGGCTTTGGAGGATTCCAGTTCTGATTAGTCAACAGATCCTCAGGCTTCTGAATTAGATGGCCAACAGCACTAGACGATGGAGGGATGAGAGTCGTCTCCTGAGGATTAGGATATCTGACAGGCTGGTCCTGTTAGTGTTTCCATTCCTCTTTGGCGTTCACCTGCGGGTGCAGCCTACTTTCTTTTGATCTGGTTAGGATGTGTTTTATTTCTCTATTTTGGAGCTCGTGGCCGTTGTAGATTTTCATTTTTAGGGAAATTGTTTTTTTTCTGGGACTTTGATGCTAGCGATTTTATGGTCACGATAGATGTTACTTCCGGAAGTAAAAAATAAGTAAATTATTTTACGACAATGTTTAAGCCTCAGAACTTCTTTGTCTGTCGTTTGTCTGTTTGTTTAGTCTAGCCCTGCTAGGGTTTAGAGATTTCAGTTAGCCCTTGAACAGTGCAGTTCTACTCTGGTGAGTAGGCTGGTCCTGGTTGGGTACTAGTCCAATCTGTTCTTTTGAGGTTATATCAGACATTTTGTATACTTGACAACAGGCTGGTCCTGTTTGGGTACTAAGTTTGGTTACCTCTTGTTACAAGGTTGTTTTTCTTTTTTTCTGCAAGTTATAGAAGGCCCTTCTATTCTAGATATCAGGCTGGTCCTACTTTATTTCATGTTGGTGGGGTGTCCGAAGTTTGGTCTTACTTGATACTTAATGTTTTGTCCCTGCATCGCCTACATGGTTTGCTGGGATTACGAATTCTGCTATGGCAGTA
Organism: Bombina bombina; assembly: GCF_027579735.1. Taxonomy (NCBI): domain Eukaryota; kingdom Metazoa; phylum Chordata; class Amphibia; order Anura; family Bombinatoridae; genus Bombina; species Bombina bombina. The sequence goes on along the minus strand of NC_069500.1, from coordinate 964,738,890 downwards.
TATTTGTAGTTCCTGAGGTCCTTTTGAAAAGGAGCTAGAGTCCTCCCTCCCGAGGGGGGAGGTTTAGATGACTGCATGGAGATCTCCAGTACCTGGGTTAGGGGGCAATTATTCCCCCTCTATTGGTACTCATGGATGGGATTGTCCGATTTTTAGATCTTTTTTGCCAGTGTTGCTCTCCACTTTTTTGTGGGTGTTAGCTTAGAAGCCTTTTGGGGCTGAGTGGACAGCCACTGGGATACTTCATGAGAGATCAGGGTTCAAGACCCCATGGGGGTATAGCATGCATTAACTTTTGTGCAAATTTAATTTCTAGGTAACTTTGTGGTTGTTCTGCAAGGTTTTTGGTCTTGATCCGGCACCTGTTTTTGGGGGTCCGGTTTTTTAACCTAGTCCTTGTCTTTGACTTGGCAGTTTGGTTAATCTTTTTTCCAGATTTTACTAGTCTTTGATCTGTCCAGCATTTAGTAGTAGGCTTGTTTTCCCGGTCCTGGGGAAATCTCCTTGTTACTACTGGGCGGCTTCTTTCTCTCTTCTGGAGAGATGGAGGAAGTTTTTCCTGGGACTTTTTTTACTGGAATATTCCTGGGTTTCTTCGTTTTTCTTCTATTTGGAAGAATCTGGTCTACTGTGCCCTTCCATTTGGCTCCTCCTGAGGTAGTTTTCCTCACCTGACTCTAGAAGTTCAGTGGGTGGAGGGTTTCTCTTGTCTGCAGTATACCCTCCCTTCGGGTTTCTGAGGTGTAGTGAGGTGTCATGTTCTGTCTCAGGATGTTTTGTGAGTGCCTCATTGTCTGGAACAGTTGCTTTAAATGAAGATTAGTAGAAGCCATATATATTGAAATGATAAGAGATTTATTTAAACAACAAAATACTTTGAACAAATACCTGCAGGGTATCTTAAATGTGCTATTCAGGTATGTTATGTCCACATATGCCAGGAGTGGGAAGGAACAAACAAGTAAGCACAGATGCAGATTCAAAAGGAAAGTCTTTCTCCTGGTAATAACTGAAGTGCAGGATTTGCACAAAGCAGGAAACAACCTTGTAAACAGGTAACAGGTTTCAAGGTAAAGTCTTTCTCCTGGTGATAACTGAAGTGCAGGATTTGCACAAAGCAGGAAACAACCTTGTAAACAGGTAACATATTTAAAGGTAAAGTCTTTGTCCTGGTAATAACTGAAGTGCAGGATTTACACAAAGCAGGAAACAACCTTGTAAACAAGTAACAGATTTAAAGGTAAAGTCTTTGTCCTGGTAATAACAGAAGTGCAGGATTTACGCAAAGCAGGAAACAACCTTGTAAACAGGTAGCAGGTTTAAAGGTAAAGTCTTTGTCCTGGTAATAACTGAAGTGCAGGATTTGCGCAAAGCAGGAAACAACCTTGTAAACAGGTAGCAGGTTTAAAGGTAAAGTCTTTGTCCTGGTAATAACTGAAGTGCAGGATTTGCACAAAGCAGGAAACAACCTTGTAAACAGGTAGCAGGTTTAACGGTAAAGTCTTTGTCCTGGTAATAACTGAAGTGCAGGATTTGCACAAAGCAGGAAACAACCTTGTAAACAGGTAACAGATTTAAAGGTAAAGTCTTTGTCCTGGTAATAACTGAAGTGCAGGATTTGCACAAAGCAGGAAACAACCTTGTAAACAGGTAGCAGGTTTAAAGGTAAAGCCTTTGTCCTGGTAATAACTAAAGTGCAGGATTTGCACAAAGCAGGAAACAAACTTGTAAACAGGTGCAAAGGTGAAGTCTTCCTCCAAATAAGTACAGAATACAGGCAACAGGTTCTGACTTGTGACAAAACATAACCAATGTGAAGACAAAAGAGCCATCCTTAAATAGGGAGGTTTTGCACAGGATTGGTTCTGAGTAATTCCAAAATTTAAGAGCACCTGTGTTTTGCACATGTATAATTACAAGTAAGACAAATAGTAATTTATCAGATCTTTTAAGTTCCATGGTATTGCTAGAACTGGCTGTGGCTCAACACGCAAGCAAACCGACTGGCAAGCACAGGTTCAAGTCCCCACACAGCCCTTCCTAGCAGAATGCCTCCCAGACCTTTTCTTTTTAGTCTGGAGGCTTGGTTCATGACATGAGGATAGGTATACTGGATCCCAAGTTAGTCTCTCTGGGTGTTGGTGCCTCCTTCCTGCTTCTTTTCCTTAGGAACTCGTGGCTGGAGATTCATTATCTGATCTCCGGTCCTTGTCGATGCTGGGATTTTATAATCTCTCTTGTCTTTTGCGACATTGACAGTCGCTTCTGTGATAGGACTGTTCGATTGGAGTAGGAATGTCCTGGAGCAAGTTTGCTAGCTACTCGGTTGGCTAGTTACTATGGTTGGATGTTTCGTCTGACTGCTTATCCGACGGAAGCCTGCGGCTTTCGTTTGTGCCGTAAACGGGTGTTACTGTTCCGTTCCTGTTCTGCTCCCGGGTTTTTTTCTGACCTACGGGTGTTCAGTTTCTCTGTGCTAGTTAGCTGTCTATGGTAAGGTAGTCTTATTCTATCTTTTGTCCCTTTGTGCTTCTGGGACTAAGGTTCTGACTAAGGCTTTCCATTGGTTCTTTTTGGATCCATGTAGGAGGTTATTTGGAATTTTTCCTTTCTTTGCTCTCCTCAGTCGGTAGAGTATTTTCTACGGGACTTTGTCCTCTTGCAGCCTTGTAGCCGCTCTTTTGTGTGTTATGCTAGGGGCTTCTCTCTCTGGAGGTTCTTCGGACCTTATTATCTGATTCTTCCCTTCTTTCAGTTAGGGAGAATGTGGTGTGGGAGTTTGTTGTTTCCCTTGCCATTGTTCATGGAGATGTTTTTATCTGTGTGCTTCTAGAGAGTGGGGCTTTTGTCTCCTCAGAGGCTTTTGGGCTCATTGGAGTCCAGAATTTAGTGTGATGTCTAACTGGGATCCTTATGGTTCTAATTGATGGGCAGTCACCTTGTCCTCTTCCATATTTTGTTCTTCCTGCTTCTGTTGAAGTAGTTTTTTTATCGGGTATCCGGGTTGTGTCAGGCTGTGGTGCCATCAGTATGGGCTGCCTCTTTGTTCCCGCCAGTTTGCATTCAGTGTCCTCTATATTGATTTCCCAAAAGTAATGAATGCAGCTGTGGACTCTCCCCGTTTTAGGAAGAATTTAAATTATGCTTACTTGATTATTTATATATGGGCAGCCTTAAATTCTTTTTTAGTCTTCTGTCACCTTTTTCACCCTGATATTTCTCCTACTGTTCCTTGTTCCCTTGGCAGAATGGCTGGGGGATGAGGCAAGTGGGGGAGGTATTTAAGCCTTTGGCTGGGATGTCTTTGCCTCCTCTAGGTAGCCAGGTTTTGTATTTCACAAAAGTAATGAATGCAGCTGTGCACTCTCCCGTACAGAAGAAAAGAAAATGATCAGGTAAGCATAATTTGTTTTCTTTCTTGGTGGTGAGTTTCCATGAACCCACCCATTTCTTTTTTGGTGGCAGCAGGTCTAGTTGCACCTCTTTACCCTACCATCTTCATTACTTTTTTCTGGCTATACATACTACTGGGAGGGAAATGGAAGTAGGAGGGATACTTAACCCCTTAACGACCACGACATACCCTGTACTTCGCTGGTCATTAAGGGTTTTTCTGCTTGTAATAGCGTGGGTCTCGCCTCAAGCGGCAAGAACTCTTTATTAGACCCTCCCTCCAGAAGGCTTCTTAATATAGTGCGTTCTCGCCACTGGCGGTAAGACTGCGCTATTGAAAAAGCAACCCCCATACAGCAGCGACGTCGCTGGACGTTAAGGGGTTAAAGCTCTGGTGTAGGGTATCTTTGCTTTCTCCTGGTGGTCAGGTGATGTAATTCCTAAAAGAAATGTCTCGTGGACTGTCACCACCAAGAAATAAATTTATTTATCAGGTAAGAATACATTTTTTGCTTGAGATTAAAAAAACTATGTAGTTGTGTCAGCTGCTACATGATTGTAGCTGAAATTTCAGTGATTTGTGTGAAAAACAGGAAAATGGTTCAACATATTTTTTTTTTTTTTAAATCATCATCGAGCTGTGTGAATAATAGTCTGATTAAAGGTTTTTTGTTGTTGATGATCTAAGGAAATAAAGAGGTGCAGCCATTGTTTGGAAATTAAGAGATGTAAAATAAAATTATTTTGGTGCAATGAAAGAATTTTAAGGGTTTATTAATAAAATTTTTTTTTACTGCTTTTTACTTTTACATAATTGTTTTAAATGTGAAAAATATATGTATTATGTTTCATTATGTGGTGTACAGAAAATAGCGTGTACATTTTCTTTCATGTAATTGGCAAGAGTCCATGAGCTAGTGACGTATGGGATATACATTCCTACCAGGAGGGGCAAAGTTTCCCAAACCTCAAAATGCCTATAAATACACCCCCCACCACACCCACAATTCAGTTTTACAAACTTTGCCTCCTATGGAGGTGGTGAAGTAAGTTTGTGCTAGATTTCTACATTGATATGCGCTTCTCAGCATGCTGAAGCCCGGTTCCTCTCAGTGTGCAGTGAATGACAGAGGGATGTGAAGGGAGTATTACCTATTGAATACAATGGTCATCCTAACGGAGATCTATTTCATAGATTCTCTGTTATCGGTCGTAGAGATTCTTCTCCTACCTCCCTTTTCAGATCGACAATATACTCTTATATACCATTACCTCTGCTGATTCTCGTTTCAGTACTGGTTTGGCTATCTACTTTATGTAGATGAGTGTCTTTTGTTAAGTATGTTTTCTTTTATTTATGACACTCTCAGCTATGGTTTGTCACTTTATATGTAAAGTTCTAAATATATTTTTTATACTTATATTTGCCATTATTCAGGTTAATCAGTATATTTCCTTCTTACAGACTGTCAGTTTCATTTTGGGAAATGCATATAAAAAAAAAAAAAAATTATTTCTTACCTGAAAATTTTTCAAATTGACTTTCTTTTCTGAATTGCGGGCTGTTAGGCTTGCGGGGGCGCAAAATGCTATAATTTATTGCGTCATTTTAGGCGCAAGACTTTTTTGGCGCGAGGATTACGTTTGTTGACGTAATGTCGTCATTTCCGGCGTCTTAGTTGGCGCAGAGAGTTTTCATGTAGTTGCGTCATCTATGACGCTTGTGTTTGTTGCAGACGTTTTGGGGGCCAAAAAATATTTTGTCAGTTGTGGGCGTCATACTTGGCGCCAGATTTTTGACATTATTTAAGTCCTTATTTCATTTTGCTTCTGGTTTCCAGAGGCTTATTCTGTTTGCATTTTTTCCCATTCCTGAAACTGTCATATAAGGAAATTGATAATTTTGCTTTATATGTTGTTTTTTCTATTACATATTGCAAGATGTCTCAATCTGACCCTGTCTCAGAATCTACTTCTGGAATGCTGCTGCCTGATGTCAGTTCTACCAAAGCTAAGTGCATTTGTTGTAAACTTGTGGTAACTGTTCCTCCGGCTGTAGTTTGTGTTAGTTGTCATGATAAACTTTCAAACGCAGACAATATTCCCATTAGTTGTAATCCATTACCTGTTGTTGTTCCTTCAACATCTAATGTTCAGGATATTCCTGGTAATGTGAGATAATTTGTTTCTAATTCTATTCAGAAGGCCCTGTCTGTTATACCACCTTCTAATAAACGTAAAAGGTCTTTTAAACAGCATTCTGATTTATCTATCTCTGATGAGGATCTATCTGGTTCAGAAGATTCTGCCTCAGATATTGACACTGACAAATCTTCATATTTATTTAAAATGGAGTATATTTGTTCTTTATTAAAAGAGATGTTGATTGCATTAGATATGGAGGAGACTAGTCCTCTTGATATTAAAACCAGTAAACGTTTAAATTTGTTTTTTTAACCCCTTAATGACCACAATGTACCCTGTATGTCACTGGTCGTTAAGGGTTTTTTCAGAACATAAAAGCACAAGTCTAGCAAGAAGACGCTATTAATACCCTCCCTCCAGCAGGCTTTGTGGAATAGAGCAGTCTCAACGCTGGTGGCAAGACCGCACTATAAAACAATCAAGTCCCAAAAAAAGGCCAGTGACATACAGGGTACGTCGCTGGTCCTTAAGGGGTTAAACCTCATGTAGTTATTCTAGAGATTTTTCCAGTTCCTTATGCTATTTCAGATGTAATTTCTAGGGAATGGAATAGTCTGGGTACTTCATTTACTCCTTCTTGAAGGTTTAAGAAACTGTACCCTTTGCCGACTGATAGATTGGAGTTTTGGGAAAAGATCCCCAAAGTTGATGGGGCTATCTCTACTCTTGCAAAGCGTACTACTATTCCTACGCCAGATAGTACTTCTTTTAAAGATCCTTTAGATGGGAGACTTTAATCTTATCTAAGGAAGGCTTATTTATGTTCAGGTCATCTTCTTAGGCCTGCTATTTCTTTGGCTGATGTTGCTGTGGCTTCAACTTTTTGGTTGGAAACTTTAGCGCAACAAGTACCAGATCCTAATGTGTATAGCATTGTTAAGCTAATTCAACATGCTAATAATTTCATTTGTGATGCCATTTTTGATATCATTAGAATAGATGTCAGGTATATGTCTTTAGCTATTTTAGCTAGAAGAGCTTTATGGTTTAAATCTTGGAATGCGGATATGACTTCTAAGTCAACGTTGCTATCTCTTTCTTTCCAAGGTAATAAATTATTTGGTTCTCAGTTGGATTGTATCATTTCAACTGTCACTGGGGGGAAGGGAGCCTTTTTGCCTTAGGATAAAAAATCTAAGGGTAAATTTAGGGCTGCTAACCGTTTTCGTTCCTTTCGTCAGAATAATGAACAGAAACCTGACCCTTCCCCTAAAGGAACGGTTTCCAATTGGAAGCCTTCTCCAGTCTGGAATAAATCCAAGCCTTTTAGAAAATCAAAATCAGCCCCCAAGTCCGCATGAAGGTGCGGCCCTCATTCCAGCGCAGCTGGTAGGGGGCAGACTAAGATTTTACAAAGATGTTTGGATCAATTCAATCCAAAATCATTGGATACAGAACATTGTTTCTCAAGGGTACAGAATAGGTTTCAAGGTTAGACCGTCTGTGAGTGAAGTTTCTTTCTCTCACGCATTCCAGTGAACCCAGTAAAGGCTCAGGCTTTCCTGAAGTGTGTTTCAGACCTGGAGTTATCCGGGGTAATTGTGCCAGTTGCCTTTCCGGAACGGGGTCTGGGGTTTTATTCAAATCAGTTCATTGTTCCAAAGAAAGAGAATTCTTTTAGACCAGTTCTGGATCTAAAAATTTTGAATTGTTATGTAAGAATACCAACATTCAAGATGGTGACTATAAGGACTATTCTGCCTTTTGTTTAGCAAGGGCATTATATGTCCACAATAGACTTACAGTGATTCCGATTCATCCAGATCACTATCAGTTTCTGAGATTCTCTTTTCTAGACAATCATTACCAATTTGTTGCTCTTCCTTTTGGCCTAGCAACAGCTCAAAGGATCTTTTCAAAGGTTTTCGGTGCCCTACTCTCTGTAATCAGAGAGTGGGGTATTGCTGTGTTTCCTTATTTGGACGATATCTTGGTACTTGCTCAGTCTTTACATTCTGCAGAATCTCACACGAATCAACTAGTGTTGTTTCTTCAAAGACATGGTTGGTTGATCAATTTACCAAAAAGTTCCTTGATTCCTCAGACAAGGGTAACCTTTTTAGGATTCCAAATAGATTCAGTATCCATGACTTTGTCTCTAACAGACAAAAGACGTCTGAAATTGGTTTCAGCTTGTCAGAACCTTCAGTCTCAGTCATTCCCTTCAGTAGCTATGTGCATGGAGGTTTTAGGTCTCATGACTGCAGCATCGGATGCTCGTTTTCACATGAGACCTCTTCAGCTTTGTATGCTGAGCCAATGGTGCAGGGATTATAGAACAAGTGTATATCTCCAGTGCCAAAGGGTGCTACTACATCAGCTCCCGTATGCAAGATCTCCCGACCAGATCTTAAGAGGTTACAAAAATATCAAGACTAAGGGGAGCGCTTAGAACACCTAAACGGAGTCTTAGCTATGTAGAGTCAGAAGGGTATTGAAAAAATATTGTAGAAACCAGATTAAAATGTATACATATTTATTACACATAGATTATAAAAATTATTACACATAGGTTATAAAAATTATAAAAACAAAATAAAATTCGGGACTAATACATGTACAAGATCCTAGGATACAGTGGGACCCTGACCATGTAATTTGAGTCTTCTATTTCCTCAAGGGATAAGTAAGATACCTATCTTCATAAAACATACAGTATACGGTGTAACTGTCTAAGTTAAGTAGTATACAAGTCTTGTCAAATGGTAAACAACCGGAGTGTGTAGATGTACTCAATCCAAAAATAGTATAATACACGAATAATATTAGACAATTTGGAAGCAAGAACAATGCTAAACAATTTAGAACATAAAGGTATCGATACCTATGATATGAATAAAAATAAAAATAAAAAGTAGTTTAAATAGGAACAGTAAAAATTGTGGAAAATAGTAAAAAATGCCTTGTGATATGAGAAAAGGCAATTGCTTAAAAAATAATAAAAGACCAAAAATGTGAAATAATGTAGGTGTACACCTTTCAAAAAATCTTAGTGTCAATGTTTCATTTAGAACATAATAGTGAGAAAAATATTGTGAAAAAATAGTGATGATGTCTTGGTAAAAAATGTGAAAAAACGTAAGAAAAAGTCTCTTGGTATAATAGTCCAATGTCCTTTTAGGTAACACAATTAAAATCCAGTATGTGCAAATGTAGATATCCTTGCTAAAATGTTTAAGTAGTAGATGGTTCCTAATAAGTTTTTACTCCAAATAACGATATTCCCATGTATCTTCAATGTCCTAAACAGAAAAAATAAACAGATATAGTGCAATAATGCTAATCCAAAAGTGGCTGAATAGGTAATCAACTCACCGAATAGGTACCTGAGCTGTGAATATCAGCAAACAATCTACGCGTTTCGATCCTCCTGGATCTTTTTCAAGACTGATCAGTATGCAAAGCAGCATCTTCTTTGCATACTTTTACTAAATTCTTTTTGATGTTTTCTCTTCTTCAGAAGCAGTTTTTGGTAGAAAAGTACTTCAGGCAGCTGTTTCTGCTTATAATTTGTTTTTTTCATTATAAGATTAAAACTTTTGATTTGGGTTGTGGATTGTTTTTTCAGCGGAATTGGCTGTCTTTATTTTTATCAAAAGAGAGAGAACAGCACTCCATGAGATAGAACAGAAGCTGGAATAACTTCCATGCATGTTCATTTTTATTAAATTCCTCAGGGTGCACGTTCTTTTTGCACACTATGCCCCTTCACAGAGAAAAAATATCCTGAAGCATATCAGTCTGACCCTGCCCAATGACAGTCCAGCGCCGAAATACCAGGCAATTCTTCTCTGAACAAGGGAATCAACAACCCCAGACGATCGTTTCGGCCTCCTGTGGGCCTCCTCAGTGAGGTGCAGTTGTATCTCTCTAAGGGCAAGTGTGCATGGAGTCCACGTCTGGTTTCCCCATTACTCTTAGGGTGACCCAAGAATAATTTGCATAAAAAATCAAAAGAGAGAGAACAGCACTCCATGAGATAGAACAGAAGCTGGAATAACTTCCATGCATGTTCATTTTTATTAAATTCCTCAGGGTGCACGTTCTTTTTGCGCACTATGCCCCTTCACAGAGAAAAAATATCCTGAAGCATATCAGTCTGACCCTGCCCAATGACAGTCCAGCGCCGAAATACCAGGCAATTCTTCTCTGAACAAGGGAATCAACAACCCCAGACGATCGTTTCGGCCTCCTGTGGGCCTCGTCAGTGAGGTGCAGTTGTATCTCTCTAAGGGCAAGTGTGCATGGAGTCCACGTCTGGTTTCCCCATTACTCTTAGGGTGACCCAAGAATAATTTGCATAAAAAATCAAAAGAGAGAGAACAGCACTCCATGAGATTGAACAGAAGCTGGAATAACTTCCATGCATGTTCATTTTTATTAAATTCCTCAGGGTGCACGTTCTTTTTTGCACACTATGCCCCTTCACAGATAAAAAATATCCTGAAGCATATCAGTCTGACCCTGCCCAATGACAGTCCAGCGCCGAAATACCAGGCAATTCTTCTCTGAACAAGGGAATCAACAACCCCAGACGATCGTTTCGGCCTCCTGTGGGCCTCGTCAGTGAGGTGCAGTTGTATCTCTCTAAGGGCAAGTGTGCATGGAGTCCACGTCTGGTTTCCCCATTACTCTTAGGGTGACCCAAGAATAATTTGCATAAAAAATCAAAAGAGAGAGAACAGCACTCCATGAGATAGAACAGAAGCTGGAATAACTTCCATGCATGTTCATTTTTATTAAATTCCTCAGGGTGCACGTTCTTTTTGCACACTATGCCCCTTCACAGAGAAAAAATATCCTGAAGCATATCAGTCTGACCCTGCCCAATGACAGTCCAGCGCCGAAATACCAGGCAATTCTTCTCTGAACAAGGGAATCAACAACCCCAGACGATCGTTTCGGCCTCTTGTGGGCCTCGTCAGTGAGGTGCAGTTGTATCTCTCTAAGGGCAAGTGTGCATGGAGTCCACGTCTGGTTTCCCCATTACTCTTAGGGTGACCCAAGAATAATTTGCATAAAAATCAAAAGAGAGAGAACAGCACTCCATGAGATAGAACAGAAGCTGGAATAACTTCCATGCATGTTCATTTTTATTAAATTCCTCAGGGTGCACGTTCTTTTTGCGCACTATGCCCCTTCACATAGAAAAAATATCCTGAAGCATATCAGTCTGACCCTGCCCAATGACAGTCCAGCGCCGAAATACCAGGCAATTCTTCTCTGAACAAGGGAATCAACAACCCCAGACGATCGTTTCGGCCTCCTGTGGGCCTCGTCAGTGAGGTGCAGTTGTATCTCTCTAAGGGCAAGTGTGCATGGAGTCCACGTCTGGTTTCCCCATTACTCTTAGGGTGACCCAAGAATAATTTGCATAAAAAATCAAAAGAGAGAGAACAGCACTCCATGAGATAGAACAGAAGCTGGAATAACTTCCATGCATGTTCATTTTTATTAAATTCCTCAGGGTGCACGTTCTTTTTGCACACTATGCCCCTTCACAGAGAAAAAATATCCTGAAGCATATCAGTCTGACCCTGCCCAATGACAGTCCAGCGCCGAAATACCAGGCAATTCTTCTCTGAACAAGGGAATCAACAACCCCAGACGATCGTTTCGGCCTCCTGTGGGCCTCGTCAGTGAGGTGCAGTTGTATCTCTCTAAGGGCAAGTGTGCATGGAGTCCACGTCTGGTTTCCCCATTACTCTTAGGGTGACCCAAGAATAATTTGCATAAAAAATCAAAAGAGAGAGAACAGCACTCCATGAGATAGAACAGAAGCTGGAATAACTTCCATGCATTTTCATTTTTATTAAATTCCTCAGGGTGCACGTTCTTTTTGCACACTATGCCCCTTCACAGAGAAAAAATATCCTGAAGCATATCAGTCTGACCCTGCCCAATGACAGTCCAGCGCCGAAATACCAGGCAATTCTTCTCTGAACAAGGGAATCAACAACCCCAGACGATCGTTTCGGCCTCCTGTGGGCCTCGTCAGTGAGGTGCAGTTGTATCTCTCTAAGGGCAAGTGTGCATGGAGTCCACGTCTGGTTTCCCCATTACTCTTAGGGTGACCCAAGAATAATTTGCATAAATAATCAAAAGAGAGAGAACAGCACTCCATGAGATAGAACAGAAGCTGGAATAACTTCTATGCATGTTCATTTTTATTAAATTCCTCAGGGTGCACGTTCTTTTTTGCACACTATGCCCCTTCACAGAGAAAAAATATCCTGAAGCATATCAGTCTGACCCTGCCCAATGACAGTCCAGCGCCGAAATACCAGGCAATCCTTCTCTGAACAAGGGAATCAACAACCCCAGACGATCGTTTCGGCCTCCTGTGGGCCTCGTCAGTGAGGTGCAGTTGTATCTCTCTAAGGGCAAGTGTGCATGGAGTCCACGTCTGGTTTCCCCATTACTCTTAGGGTGACCCAAGAATAGTTTGCATAAAAAAATCAAAAGAGAGAGAACAGCACTCCATGAAATAGAACAGAAGCTGGAATAACTTCCATGCATGTTCATTTTTATTAAATTCCTCAGGGTGCACGTTCTTTTTGCACACTATGCCCCTTCACAGAGAAAAAATATCCTGAAGCATATCAGTCTGACCCTGCCCAATGACAGTTCAGCGCCGAAATACCAGGCAATTCTTCTCTGAACAAGGGAATCAACAACCCCAGACGATCGTTTCGGCCTCCTGTGGGCCTCGTCGGTGAGGTGCAGTTGTATCTCTCTAAGGGCAAGTGTGCATGGAGTCCACGTTTGGTTTCCCCATTACTCTTAGGGTGACCCAAGAATAATTTGCATAAGAAATCAAAAGAGAGAGAACAGCACTCCATGAGATAGAACAGAAGCTGGAAAAACTTCCATGCATGTTCATTTTTATTAAAAATAAGAGGCCGAAACGATCGTCTGGGGTTGTTGCTTCCCTTGTTCAGAGAAGAATTGCCTGGTATTTCGGCGCTGGACTGTCATTGGGCAGGGTCAGACTGATATGCTTCAGGATATTTTTTCTCTGTGAAGGGGCATAGTGTGCAAAAAGAACTGGCACCCTGAGGAATTCAATAAAAATGAACATGCATGGAAGTTATTCCAGCTTCTGTTCTATCTCATGGAGTGCTGTTCTCTCTCTTTCGATTTTTATGCAAATTATTCTTGGGTCACCCTAAGAGTAATGGGGAAACCAGACGTGGACTCCATGCACACTTGCCCTTAGAGAGATACAACTGCACCTCACTGACGAGGCCCATAAGAGGCCGAAACGATCGTCTGGGGTTGTTGCTTCCCTTGTTCAGAGAAGAATTGCCTGGTATTTCGGTGCTGGACTGTCATTGGGCAGGGTCAGACTGATATGCTTCAGGATATTTTTTCTCTGTGAAGGGGCATAGTGTGCAAAAAGAACTGGCACCCTGAGGAATTCAATAAAAATGAACATGCATGGAAGTTATTCCAGCTTCTGTTCTATCTCATGGAGTGCTGTTCTCTCTCTTTCGATCTGTCTTTATTTTTATCCCTCCCTCTCTAGTGACTCTTGCGTGGAGTTCCACATCTTGGGTATTTGCTATCCCATACGTCACTAGCTCATGGACTCTTGCCAATTACATGAAAGAAAACATAATTTATGTAAGAATTTACCTGATAAATTCATTTCTTTCATATTGGCAAGAGTCCATGACGCCCACCCTTTTTATGGTGGTTATGATTTTTTTGTATAAAGCACAATTATTCCAATTCCTTGTTGATGCTTTCGCTCCTTTCTTATCACCCCACTTCTTGGCTATTCATTAAACTGAATTGTGGGTGTGGTGGGGGGTGTATTTATATTCATTTTGAGGTTTGGGAAACTTTGCCCCTTCTGGTAGGAATGTATATCCCATACGTCACTAGCTCATGGACTCTTGCCAATATGAAAGAAATGAATTAATCAGGTAAATTCTTACATAAATTATGTTTTTTCATTTGGGCTAGTTACAAGGGAAAATAAGATTCAGATCTATGAATGAAAGTGAAAAATAGTGAATCTATTCAAACGGATGCAAAACTTAAATTATTGTAAGGCTTTTCTAAACCTTATTTGTGCTAAGAGTATATTTTTTTGTGCTTGCAGATGTTGCCTGTTTTAGCCTAATTTATTTATCATTAGGTTCATCTTTTGTGAGATCTAATGGCTCTGTTAGTTCTTCCCTTCAGTGGACTGGACACATTCTGTGACCTCACACCTTCATTTTACCTGGCCAGTGAGGCTTAGTTTCAGGTTGTCCTCCTATTCATATTCCTTGTCCCTATTCTTTCCATAGTTTCATAAGAGTTTTTCAAGAATGGTTTAGAAATAGAATTAGCCATGAGTTCTACAAAAGTTAAGGTATTTGGGGGGGTTCAATTATTATAAGATAGCTCTAAATGCTTATGCTGGCATTCTTCTAGGCACTGGAAAGACTCTTAAACATCTTTTTTTGTGTGAGTGGACTTTTAAGCGTATTTTATCTTAGATATCATAAAATCTCCACATTCTGGGCTTCTTCTACTAGAGCTATGACTTTATCATAATGAAGACTTTTGGACAGTTGTTTCAGACTGTAATGGCCATTACATTGCCATTTGCATGCATTTCATAAGAATGTCTTTGAGTTTGACTTAGGCAACATTTTTATCTCCTCACACCTGCACACATATTGGTTATTTTGGTACTATCCCATATTTCATGAATTGGAGAGGAAACGGGATTTCTTTTTTATTGCAAGGAGAGTCCACAACTTCATTCCAATTACTAGTGGGATATTTAACTCCTGGCCAGCAGGAGGAGGCAAAGAGCACCCCAGCAAAGCTGTTAAGTGTCACTTCCCTTAATCCCTAGTCATTCTCTTTGCCTTTGTCAATGGAGGATGTGTGAAGTCGGTGTCTAAAGAATTTAATCCTTTTAATGGGTACTTTTCCCTGCAAGCAAGGATTGGGGTCTAGCTGTGTCCACATCAATCTCTTAAGTAAGAGAAGTGGTGGCTTTTAGCAGTTAGAAGGCGGCGAGGTTGTCTTTGCTTTACTTCTAACATTAATGCTACCCCTATATAGAAAACCAGGGTTGGTTACTCTGTTTTTTACTTTTCTCTCCATGTCCCTGCCAGCGGTCGATTGATAGACTGGGAAGATCCTAGAGGGAAAGTCAATTTATATCCTTATTTAAACCCTTCCCTTGGCAGGTATAACTGTTACTGTCATCAGGGAAAGGGAGAACTTTGAAGGGTGACCAACTGGCACCTCCATTGCCCTCTTAGATGGGTCTGGAAACCTTAGTTATTTCCCAGGTTGGGGATATCAGTTATTTGAGCAACTTGGATCTACGGCATTTCTTTAAACAGGCTCCGGTTCACTCATTATTGGGTGTTTCTCTCTGACATAACTCAACAACCCTCATAGTTTTGTTTAGAGTTAAAAATGTCACAGGGGGTTGAGGCTTTTATTTAGTTGTGTGGACCTTTATAATGGAGCATCTACACTCTAGTTCCTTTAGCTGGTATGTTCCTCATTTACAGCAGCAGAACCTCTGGCTTCAGTAGAGGGGGCTACCGCTGACTGTGTTATGCTTATATTTTGATAACATCGATGCAAGCCATTATCTGATGCTGCAGGCGACTTCTCCAGCTTGATCAGAGGAGACTACCGCCGGCCTTTTTTTAAAAATATTCTCTGACAGTGCTATTTTAGGCAATATATATATATCATGGGATTATCCATGTTCGTGTTTTATTTATTTTTATTTTCTTCTGCGGTAGAAAAATATATAGGGTAGATTATTAATCTGCCCACTTGTTATTCAGTGGGTAAGTCTCCAATCTACCAGCTGGATTCCTGTTTTAACCCAGCTGTGTATTCAGCAATGCTATGGCATTTAGGGGAAGTCTACGTAAAGTAGGCTATAGTATATAAATGAGTCATTTTGACTATCTCATTTATAGTAAATGATTGGTTTAGGGATTATTAACATTTATTTGATTTATCGCTATCCTGATTCATTATGATTCAGTATAGGTATATACTGTTATACTTGATACATTAGGTATATACTGTTATACTTGATACATTTTAAATGTATGCTCTAGGGACTCTTAACCTTTTTTTGTCCCTTTTCTACCATAGATAACTAAATTTTGAACTTAGCCTTTACTCCTCAAATCTTACGGGGGTTCGATAGGGGTCTTCTGGCACTAGCCAGATGTTAAGGAATTACGGTGGCATCTGTCTTGGACTATATCTTTGTTCAGGTGCCTTCTTTTCTTTTTGTAAGATGTTATTGTCTATTCTACATTCCCATGGGTGGAAAGTGAATCTGGAAAAGAGTTTCCTTGTGCCAGACACCAGGGTGTGTTTCTTAGGAACGGTTATAGAATCTATATCTATAAAGATTTTGCTGATGAAGGTCAGAAAATCCAAAGCCCTCTGGTGGCTCAGTGGAAAGTCACTGGGATACAACATGAGAGACCAGAGTTCAAAACCCCCTGGGGGCATGACAGTACCCCCTTCCTAAGGCCTGGCCTCAACTAGCTTTAGTCCGGTTTATCAGATTTCAATCGGACAATATCTCCTCGGTGGCTTACATCAGTCACCAGGGAGGAACTTGGAGTTCCTTAGCAATGAAGGAGGTGACTCGGATGCTCCAGTGGACAGAGTCTCACGATTGTCTTCTCTCTGCCTTCTGCATCCCAGGGGTGGACAACTGGGAGGTGGTTTTTCTGAGCAGGCAGACTTAACATTCCGGGGAGTGGGCTCTCCACCCAGAGGTTTTCAATTGATAACTCTCAGGTGGGGGGTTCCAGAGTTGGATCTGATGGTGTCTCATCAAAACGCCAAGGTTCCAAAGTACGGTTCAAGGTCAAGAGACCCTCAGGCCGCTCTGATAGATGCTATAGTGGTTCCTTGGATCTTCTTTCTGGCATACCTGTTTCCTCCGTTTATTCTCCTTCCACAAGTCATTGCTCGTATCAAACAGGAGAGAGCATCTGTAATTCTAATAGCTCCTGCATGGCCTTGCAGGATCTGGTTCACGGATCTGGTAAGGATGTCATCTCTCCCTCCTTGGAGGTTTCCTCTAAGGAAGGACCTTTTAATTCAGGGTCCATTCCTCCATCCAAACCTGGATTCTCTGAAGCTGACTGCTTCGAGATTGAATGCCTAGTTCTGTCTAGACATGGGTTTTCTGAAGCGTTCATTGATCCTATGCTTCAGGCTCGCAAACCTGTTACACGCAAGATCTACCATAAGGTATGGCATAAATATCTTTATTTGTGCGAATCTAAGGGTTTCTCCAGTAGCCCGGTGAGGATTCCCTGTGTTTTATCTTTTCTTCAGGATGGCCTGGAGAAAGGTTTGTCAGTCAGTACTCTGAAGGGTCAGATTTCTGCACTGTCTATTCTTTTGCACAAACGTCTGGCAGATGTTCAAGCTTTTGTTCAGGCCCTGGTCAGAATCAGGCCTGTGTTTAAACCTGTTGCTCCTCCTTGGAGCCTTAATCTTGTTCTTAAAGTTTTGCAACAGAGGCTCCGTTTGAGCCAATGCATATTGTTGATATGAAATTGTTATCTTGGAAGGTTTTGTTTCTTCTTGCTATTTCTTCCAATAGCAGAGTTTCTGAGCTTTAAGCTCTGCAATGTGAATCTCTGTACCCTATTTTTCATGCAGATAAGGTGGTTCTTCGTACTAAATTGGGTTTTCTCCCTAAGGTGATGTTGGATCGAAACATTAATCAGGAAATTGTTGTTTGGTGGAACAGATTTGCAAAGCGGCAACATGGTCCTCTTTCCATACTTTTTCCAAATTCTACAAATTGGATACTTTTGCCCCGGCTTTGGGAGAAAGGTTCTTCAAGCGGTGGTGCCTTCTGTTTAGGTCCTCCTGCCTTGTTCTCCCTCCCTTTTCATTCCGTGTCCTCTAGCTTGGGTATTGGTTCCCACTAGTAATTGGAATGATGTTGTGGACTCTCCATGCCATAGGAAAGAAAACAAAATTTATGCTTACACGATAAATTTATTTATTTCCGGGCATGGAGAGTCCACAAGTTTTTTTTTTGAGTAAACCTCAGGCACCTCTTTACTCTTGTGTTTCTTCTTTTTCCATTTTCCTTCTGCTGGGGATTATGGGTAAGGGAAGTTACACTTAACAGCTTTGCTGGGCCTCCTCCTGCTGGCCAGGAGTTGAATATCCCACTAGTAATTGGAATGACGTTGTGAACTCTCCATGCCCGGAAAGAAAGAAATCAGGTTACCATAAATTTTGTTTTTATGAATTTCTGACAATAATTCACCATATTCAAATTAATATGTGAAGCCACCCAAACAGTTTTGTGTGTGTGTCACCTGAGCCATGGATGAAAGCTTTTCTCTTTTTCCCCTTTTCATATAGATCATAGGCTATGTGTGAACTAAACCTGACACAAGGACTTTTTTTTCTGTAGTTGTCAATAAAGCGAAGATGCTGTCTGCTGGAGTAGCAGAAGAAGTACTGAAATTTCTTACATCTGAAATGCCACCAGTGCAGTTTAAATTATTGGGAACACTGAGAATGTTAATAGACGCACAAGGTAACCTCATGTTTCATACTGAATATACAAAAACTCTGTGTTTATATATACAGTATATATACTGTATATACATACATACATACACACACACAATATATATTGTGTATATATGACATGATTTTATTAATGAGTATATTCTGCTTAAATCATCTATACTAAACACATTCCTCTTGTAAAATGAAGTCCACTTCATTTTGAGTAAGGTTAATTATATGTCCATTTGACCAAGTATATAGACATAAATTAACTCTCATTTTTTATATGACTGTTGTTTATATGAATGCAACCTTTTTTTCTTAATCTAGCTGAGGCTGCTGAACAGTTGGGAAAGAATCCCAAACTAGTGGAACGGTTAGTTGAATGGTGTGAAGCCAAAGACCATGCTGGTGTAATGGGTGAATCAAACAGACTGCTCTCTGCTCTAATACGACACAGTAAATCAAAGGTCAGTTCAATTCAACAAACCTATGATATATATTTGTTACAGTTTCCTTCCGATCTGACTGCATCTGTGTCACGACATTTACTTTAGTCTATGTTTTGTTCTTTTTATCAGTCATCTAGCATCCGCTTGTTCAAGGTCATACACAAGTATTGCTTGTCATTAAAAATAAATGATATTTTTTGTTGCTATGTGAGGGCACCAATGGCATGCTTTTAATATTGTACATACATTACAGGCAGATAGTGTACTATTTTAGTGCAATAGAACAAATGTGAGCCTAGGAAAACTCAATCTGATCTTAGTCTGGTACACAAATGTCTTTTCAGTAATTGAAAAGTGACTGCTAGACATATCCCCTGCTAACCTGATTCACCATATTACATTAAATGAACATAAAAGACATAAATGAAATGGATTGCATCTGCAAAAATGCATCTGTCAAAAGTTACTACTGTCAAATTGTGAACCTACATCAGAAGAATGCTCTTGTGAGAAGCTTCACTTGACCTATGTTAAGTTATCATTCTATGGTCCCTGCATGAACAGATCACAGTTTTCCACACAAAACAATTAAAACTCAGGTGGTATTTGGCTTTCTTTTTTAGTAAAAATACAAAACAAAAACAAAAAACCTTTGCAATATACTTTCACTGTTTATTGTGTCCCCTTTTCCTGTAATTTAATTCTGAAAATAGTGGTCTCTCTAATTCTTATTAAAAATAGACGTATATTCTAGAATAATATATTGCTGTGTTCCACACAATCATTGCTTTCACACTCTGGTAGCCCATTTCTAGCTGTCCTAATTGGCTTAAAGGGACACTAAACCCAATTTTTTTATTTCATGATTCAGATAGAGAATACAATTTTAAACAATATTCCAATTTACTTCTATTATCTAATTAGCTTCATTCTTTAGATTTTTTTTAAAGAAATAGCAATGCACATGGGTGAGCCAATCACACAAGGCATCTGTGTTCAGCCACCAATCAGCAGCTACTGAGCCTATCTAGATATGCTTTTCAGCAAAGGATATCAAGAGAATGAAGCACATTGGATAATAGAAATAAATTAAAAAGTTTTTTTAAAATTATATGCTCTTTCTAAATCACAAAAGAAAAAATGTGGGTTTTATGACCCTTTAGGCACAGAAGGAAACCTAGGTTACAACATGGTGTTGTTACCCATTGCTTTATGGTCTACAACTTTACACTTAATTTGGTCAATAAACTGATATAACTTTAAAAAATAAATTTTGCATATTCTTCTCAAGCTAGTCTGTGATTTGAACACATAATTCTTTATATCATTTATTTAGCCTTTAATGTCCCTTTTCATCTATCAAATGTACTTAATTATCTTGTTATCCTTGGTTGAAAAGCATATCTATTTAGTCACAGGAGCAGCAATACACTACTGGGATGTAGCTGGTGATTTGTGGCTACATACATGTCTCTTGTCAATGGCTCACCATAGGTGTTTAGCTATGTCCCAGCATTGCTTTACTGCTCTTGATTTTAACTATTTGTTTAACCTTTTTGCAGGGGTTAAACACAAAATTATATGCAAGGAATAATTCAATAGTAAAATGCATTAGATCACATTAGACCATTTTTGTTGTACTTTTATATTCTTTTAAACTTTTAGAATTATTCATATAACTGAAGAATATGCTTTTCTTACTGTTGGTTAAAGTGAACACAATAAATGTATAAGAAATAGTCTTCTCGCTTTGCGGGGTTGTTTACTGGACCTACATTGCAACAAAAGATATGCAGAGCCAGTAATAACTGCAACTCATACATTTAGGAGCCAAAAACTTTTGTTTATCCCTATATATATATATATATTTATTTTTTATTTTTTTCAAAAATAGAAATGTTAGTTTATTTTTTTATTAATTACCAAAATGCAAAGTGAGTGAACAGGAAGAAATATTAAATCAAATCAATATTTGGTGTGATCACCCTTCAAAACAGCAGTTTTTTCTTGCACACAGGTAGGTTGTTCAAAACATCTTGGAGAACTAACCACTGTTCTCCTGTGGATTTAGGCAGCTCAGTTGCTTCTGTCTCTTCATGTATTCACAGACAAATCCGATGTTGTTGAAATCATGGCTCTGTGGGGGCCATACCATCACTTCCAGGATGCGTTGTTCTTTACCCTTAATATAGTTCTTAATGACTTTGACTGTATGTTTCGGGCTGTTGTGATGCGGCAGAATACATTTTGGGCCAATCCGATGCCTCCATGATGTTATTACCTCATGGATAAGTATCTGACTGTACTTCTCAGCATTGAGGAGACCATTAATTCTGACCTTATCCCCAACTCCATTTGCAGAAATGCAACCCCAAACTTGCAAGGAACTTTAATCATGCTTCACTGTTGCCTGCAGACACTCATTCTTGTACCGCTCTCCAGCCCTTCAGCAAACAAAATGTCTTCTGTTTAAGACAAATATTTTGGCTTTTGACTCGGTCCAGTTCACTTGCTGCCATTTTTTTGCACCCCGGTTCCTGTGTTTTCATGCATAGTTGAGTCGCTTGGCCTTGTTTCCACATCGGAGGTATGGCTTTTTGGCCGGAGCGGTATGGTTTTTCCATGAAAACACTTCTAACCAGACTTCTCCAGGCAGTAGATGACTGAGCTGATGTCACTGCTGGACATCTTTGGATTGCAAAGGTAAATAAGCATGATGTGTCTTTCATCTACTGAACTGTTTCCTTGGCTGACACTGCGTCTATGGCCCTCAACTTTGACCATTTTGTTGTACTTCTTCAGAAGGTCTTGGACAGCACATTGGAATTCCCTGTCTGCCTTGAAATTTCTGTCTGGGAGAGACCTTGCTGTTGCAGTATAACTACTTTGTATCTTTTTGCTGTGCTCAGTCTTGCCACGGTGAATGAGTTTCGACATTAAACTGTCTTCTGCAATCTAAACTTGTTAGCAGTTTTAGTCCTCCTACAAAGCTGTTTCTGTTTCAGTTAATGATTTTGATACAACCTACATATTAAATTGATGATCATTAGCACGTTTGGTATAACTGTTTAATTATGCAGATGACTAAATGCCTACAAAATCCCTGACTTTGCGCAAGAAGAATTAATGCTGTTTTGAAGGCAAAAGGGGTGATCACACCAAATATCGATTTGATTTTGATTTTTCTCCTGTTCACTCTCTTTGCATTTTGTTAATTGTAAAAATAAAATGTTAACATTTCTATTTTTGAAAGTGTTTTTTACTTTACAGCCCACACCTTCCTAAATCTTTTGCACAGTACTGGGTTTGTCAAGCCTTCTGTAAAGGGACACATAGTAAACATCTTGGGCTTTCCAGGCCAAGAAACAAAATTGAGTATATTATGTAGGTGCTTCTAGAATATGAGAGAAACCAAATTTACTTTTTTTTATTTATTTACTAAATCCAAAGTAAATGAAAATGAAATAAGCCACTCAGAAACTTCCTCCAGTTGCAGCCTCATTTCTATTTTTTAACTTTTGTGGAGAAGTTCTGCTGTGATGATGTTTTAAATGCTCTAATGTTCTGGATGTTGCTTTCCTTTGAGGTACAAATATTGTGATCAGTGCTTAGTATGGTAATGTTAATGTATAATGTAGTCCACCGAGTATCAGTGCGATACAATGAGTGCACCACATATGGTCTATGTTGCAACTACTTAACTATGCCGTTGTAGCACGAAAGTAGCCATAGGCAATACATAAATTAAAACTAAGCAGAATGTATGCATACCTTTAGACCCAACTACCACTATCATTCTATACAATTAAATGTATATTTATTCCTACATACTTTCTTTTGTTCAAACATTTTATCATTGCATCCTATGACCAGTTAAGGTTGTACACATCTATAAAAACACTAAATAGATGTCATGCACCTCCTTCTATGGGTGCTGCCATTTTGGAACTTATGTTACTCTTTAGTTATCTAAAGGAGAGTTATTGCACATATGCAAACACATCAGTACTGGAATGGAATGAAATAAAAGGTACATTTCAACATGGCAGCACCCATGGCTAGCAAGAAGTGGGGGATAACCTTAATACTATACTTATAAAATGTTTTAGTGTTTAACGTTTGTTTAGCTTCTATGCTGTACAAAAAATGACATCATTTGCCTGCCCCTAATCTAATGTGTTTTAATGCAAGTATTTGCTCCTCACATGACTAATACTATTAACTCATAGTGTGTGCTATTTACCGTTTCATATGATTTTGCAGAATATTCTAAAATGTCCAAACACGTTGTAAAAATCATACATGAATATTCTGATGATCGTATTCTCTTCAGAGGCATTCTCTTATTTTAACCCTTTACAGGTGCCAGTTGGTGAAGCACCACATTTTCATACTAGACGCTGTCATCTTGGAGCCCAGGTATTCTTGTACCCTGTGAGAGAAGTGGGGAACTTTCACAGATCCGGCTTTTTGACAGCTGTATTGTTAAATTCGGGTTAGCACACACCCTGTAGAGTGGGAGCTTTACGTTTTTGGACTTTTTATACACAGTTTCAAAGTTACATAACTTAAAAAGACAACATTAATAATATAGAGAAATGCAGCCACTGCAAAAATGTAAAGCTCCTGTTTTTTATCATGCACCCTAACGTGAAGCGCAACAATACAGCTGTCACTGATCTGTGCATGCTCACTGCTTCTGTCACAGGGCCAACAATACAGCTGTCACTGATCTGTGCATGCTCACCGCTTCTGTCACAGAGCGCAACAATACAGCTGTCACTGATCTGTGCATGTTCACCGCTTCTGTCACGGCGCAACAATACAGTTATCACTAATCTGTGCATGCGCACCACTTCTGTCACAGAGCGCAATAATACAGCTGTCACTGATCTGTGTATGCTCACCACTTCTGTCACAGGGCGCAACAATACAGCTGTCACTGATCTGTGTATGCTCACCGCTTCTGTCACAGGGTGCAACAATGAAGATGTGGAGCTTCACCAACCAACACATCTAAGAGATAAAAATAACAGAATACCTTTGAAAAGAGTTGTAGACAAAGGAAGAAAAGGTAGCCTGGTAAGTAATAATCTAATTGTAGTTGTGTGCAGTAGTTTTAATTTCACATGGGTGAAAATAAGTGATTTCTCAGACACTGCTGCTCACTATCCCCACAAAAAGTGTTGGTTTATTCAGCCCTGTCACATGTTTTGAAACATTCTCATTTAGATGGAACATCTAACATTTAGGATTTGTATTATTCGTTATTACATTTTCCAAGAAATACAGTACATATGCAACAGACAAGTTGCAAACCAGTCTAATAAAAACTAAACGAGCCAAGGTATCGATATAAAGTGTACACAACTTTGCATCAGTATTAGCTTCCAGTATTTTATTTTTTCTTTCATACGGGTGGTGAGAGTCCACAATCCATTACTCCTGTCCACTAGGAGGAGGCAAAGATTCCCAAGAGCTCTATAAAACCTCTCGCACCTTACTGGTTATCAGTTTTGCCTTTGCTTCTGCTGGAAGAAGGTGAAGAATGAAGACACTTCTGATGTTTTTCTGTAAGAAAGGTTCTCAGACTGATTTGAGGCCAATTTCCCCTCAGAGAGCTGCTGTTAGATGGAGGGAGGTATTGGAAGTATGGTATTGTGGCACAATTACTCCCTATGGGAGTTAGTCACAAGACTTCCACAGGTGTCGCGGGGACCTGTCCTTAGCCCCTCCTGTTAGGTCATAGTTATACTCGTATTCTATATCCTCCTCTTCTATTATGTTTCAGCACTAGTTTGGCTATCTACTGGATCCTGGTTAGAAGATGTCCTGTAATTGGGTGTCTATGGGTAAGTACATATTTCTCTTGTAAGGTGTATCCAGTCCACGGATCATCCATTACTTGTGGGATATTCTCCTTCCCAACAGGAAGTTGCAAGAGGATCACCCACAGCAGAGCTGCTATATAGCTCCTCCCCTAACTGCCATATCCAGTCTTTCTCTTGCAACTCTCAACAAGCATGGAGGTAGTAAGAGAGAAGTGGTGTAACGTAGTTGTTTTTTTTTCTTCAATCAAAAGTTTGTTATTTTTAAATGGTACCGGAGTTGTACTATTTTATCCCAGGCAGAAAATAGAAGAAGAATCTGCCTGTGATTTATATGATCTTAGCAGGTTGTAACTAAGATCCATTTCTGTTCTCACACATGACTGAAGTGAGAGGTAACTTCACGGGGGAATGGCGTGCAGGTTATCCTGCTATGAGGTATGTGCAGTTAAATTTTTTCTAGAAGATGTGAATGCTAGAAAATGCTGCTGATACCAGATTTATGTAAGGTAAGCCTGAATACAGTGATTTAATAGCGACTGGTATCATGCTTACTTTCTGAGGTAATATATAGATTTGCAATATAAAACGTTTGCTGGCATGTTTAAAACGTTTTTATATATACTTTGGTGATAAAACTTTATTGGGGCCTAGTTTTTTTCCACATGGCTGGCTTAAATTTGCCTAGAAACAGTTTCCTGAGGCTTTCCACTGTGTTACTAGTGAGTGGGAGGGGCCTAATTTAGCGTTTTTTGCGCAGTAACTTTTACAGACTGAGACATCCAGCTTCCTCCAGGAGTCCCCTGAATGCTATAATACCTCTCTCAAGGGCTCTTAGGCTTTCCAAAATTGTTTGTTGGGGAAGATAGGCCCACAGCAAGGCTGTGGCAGTTGGTGTGCTGTTAAAAAACGTCTATATCGGTTTTTTGATTCGTTTTTTGAACTAAGGGGTTAATCATCCATTTGCAAGTGGGTGCAATGCTCTGTTAGCTTATTATACACACTGTTAAATTTCGTTTGATTTACTTGCTTTTTTTCACTGTTTTTCAAATTCTGACAAATTTGTTTCTCTTAAAGGCACAGTACCGTTTTTATTTTTTGCTTGTTAACTTGATTTAAAGTGTTTTCCAAGCTTGCTAGCCTCATTGCTAGTCTTTTTAAACATGTCTGACATAGAGGAAACTCCTTGTTCATTATGTTTAGAAGCCATGGTGGAACCCCCTATTAGAATGTGTACCAAATGTACTGATTTCACTTTAAGTAATAAAGATCACCAGAGGAATCTGAAGAGGGGGAAGTTATGCCGACTAACTCGCCCCACGTGTCAGACCCTTTGACTCCCGCTCAAGGGACTCACGCTTTAATGGCGCCAAGTACATCTAGTGCGCCCATAGCGTTTACTTTACAAGACATGGCAGCGGTCATGGATAATACCCTGTCTGCGCTATTATCCAGACTACCTGGGTTTAGAGGAAAGCGAGACAGCTCTGGAGTTAGAAGAAATACAGAGCATACTGCCGCTTTAAGAGCTATGTCCGATACTCCCTCACAATATACAGAAGCTGAGGAAGGAGAGCTTCTTTCTGTGGGTGATGTTTCTGACTCAGGAAAAAAAGATTCAACCTGATTCTGATATGTCTACATTTAAATTTAAGCTTGAACACCTCCGCATGTTGCTCAGGGAGGTTTTAGCTGCTCTGAATGACTGTGATACAATTGCAGTGCCAGAAAAATTGTGTAGATTGGACAAATACTATGCAGTGCCGGTGTGCACTAATGTTTTCCAATAACCTAAAAGGTTTACAGAAATTATTACTAAGGAATGGGATAGACCAGGTGTGTTGTTCTCTCCCCCTCCTATTTTTAAGAAAAATTTTCCAATAGATGCCACCACACAGGACTTATGGCAGACAGTCCCTAAGGTGGAGGGAGCAGTTTCTAACCTAGCTAAGCGTACTACTATCCCTGTCGAGGACAGTTGTGCTTTCTCAGATCCAATGGATAAAAAGTTAGAGGGTTACCTTAAGAAAATGTTTATTCAACAAGGTTTTATTCTACAGCCCCTTGCATGCATTGCCCCAGTCACTGCTGCTGCGGCTTTCTGGTTTGAGTCTCTGGAAGAGGCTTTACAGGTAGAGACCCCATTGGTGACATACTTGACAAGCTTAGAGCACTTAAGCTAGACAATTCTTTTGTTTCTGATGCCATTGTTCATTTGACTAAACTAACGGCTATAAATTCTGGTTTTGCTATTCAAGCACGCAGGGCGCTATGGCTTAAATCATGGTCAGCTGACGTTACTTCAAAGTCTAAGCTGCTTAACATTCCCTTCAAGGGGCAAACCCTATTCGGGCCTGGTTTGAAGGAGATCATTTCTGATATCACTGGAGGAAAAGGTCATGCCCTTCCTCAGGATAGGTCCAAATCAAGGGCCAAACAGACTAATTTTCGTGCCTTTCGAAACTTCAAGGCGAGTACGGCATCAACTTCCTCTAATGCAAAACAAGAGGGAACTTTTGCCCAGTCCAAGTCGGTCTGGCAACCTAACCAGACCTGGAACAAAGGTAAGCAGGCCAAAAAGCATGCTGCTGCCCCTAAGACAGCATGAAGTATCAGCCCCCTATCCGGTAACGAATCTAGTAGGGGGCAGACTTTCGCTTTTCGCCCAGGCTTGGGCAAGAGATGTCCAGGATCCCTGGGCGTTGGAAATTGTATCCCAGGGGTATCTTCTGGACTTCAAAGCTTCTCCTCCAAAAGGGAGATTTCACCTTTCACAATTATCTGCAAACCAGATAAAGAGAGAAGCATTCTTACACTGTGTTCAAGACCTCCTAGTTATGGGAGTGATCCATCCAGTTCCACAGGAGGAACAAGGACAGGGATTTTACTCAAACCTGTTTGTGGTTCCCAAAAAAGAGGGAACCTTCAGACCAATTTTAGATCTCAAGATTTTAAACAAATTCCTCAGAGTTCCATCATTCAAGATGGAGACTATTCGTACCATCCTACCTATGATCCAGGAGGGTCAATACATGACTACAGTGGATTTAAAGGATGCTTATCTTCACATTCCGATACACAAAGATCATCATCGGTTTCTCAGGTTTGCCTTCCTGAACAGGCATTACCAGTTTGTGGCTCTTCCCTTTGGGTTAGCTACAGCCCCAAGAATCTTTACAAAGGTTCTGTGGTCACTTCTGGCGGTCCTAAGACCGCGGGGCATAGCAGTGGCCCCTTATTTAGATGACATTCTGATACAGGCGTCAAATTTCCAAATTGCCAAGTCTCATTCGGACATACAGGGAGTGCAGAATTATTAGGCAAGTTGTATTTTTGAGGATTAATTTTATTATTGAACAACAACTATGTTCTCAATGAACCCAAAAAACTCATTAATATCAAAGCTGAATAGTTTTGGAAGTAGTTTTTAGTTTGTTTTTAGTTATAGCTATTTTAGGGGGATATCTGTGTGTGCAGGTGACTATTACTGTGCATAATTATTAGGCAACTTAACAAAAAACAAATATATACCCATTTCAATTATTTATTTTTACCAGTGAAACCAATATAACATCTCAACATTCACAAATATACATTTCTGACATTCAAAAACAAAACAAAAACAAATCAGTGACCAATATAGCCACCTTTCTTTGCAAGGACACTCAAAAGCCTGCCACCATGGATTCTGTCAGTGTTTTGATCTGTTCACCATCAACATTGCGTGCAGCAGCAACCACAGCCTCCCAGACACTGTTCAGAGAGGTGTACTGTTTTCCCTCCTTGTAAATCTCACATTTGATGATGGACCACAGGTTCTCAATGGGGTTCAGATCAGGTGAACAAGGAGGCCATGTCATTAGATTTTCTTCTTTTATACCCTTTCTTGCCAGCCACGCTGTGGAGTACATGGACGCGTGTGATGGAGCATTGTCCTGCATGAAAATCATGTTTTTCTTGAAGGATGCAGACTTCTTCCTGTACCACTGCTTGAAGAAGGTGTCTTCCAGAAACTGGCAGTAGGACTGGGAGTTGAGCTTGACTCCATCCTCAACCCGAAAAGGCCCCACAAGCTCATCTTTGATGATACCAGCCCAAACCAGTACTCCACCTCCACCTTGCTGGCGTCTGAGTCGGACTGGAGCTCTCTGCCCTTTACCAATCCAGCCACGGGCCCATCCATCTGGCCCATCAAGACTCACTCTCATTTCATCAGTCCATAAAACCTTAGAAAAATCAGTCTTGAGATATTTCTTGGCCCAGTCTTGACGTTTCAGCTTGTGTGTCTTGTTCAGTGGTGGTCGTCTTTCAGCCTTTCTTACCTTGGCCATGTCTCTGACTATTGCACACCTTGTGCTTTTGGGCACTCCAGTGATGTTGCAAGCTCTGAAATATGGCCAAACTGGTGGCAAGTGGCATCTTGGCAGCTGCACGCTTGACTTTTCTCAGTTCATGGGCAGTTATTTTGCGCCTTGGTTTTTCTACACGCTTCTTGCGACCCTGTTGACTATTTTGAATGAAACGCTTGATTGTTCGATGATCACGCTTCAGAAGCTTTGCAATTTTAAGAGTGCTGCATCCCTCTGCAAGATATCTCACTATTTTTGACTTTTCTGAGCCTGTCAAGTCCTTCTTTTGACCCATTTTGCCAAAGGAAAGGAAGTTGCCTAATAATTATGCACACCTGATATAGGGTGTTGATGTCATTAGATCACACCCCTTCTCATTACAGAGATGCACATCACCTAATATGCTTAATTGGTAGTAGGCTTTCGAGCCTATACAGCTTGGAGTAAGACAACATGCATAAAGAGGATGATGTGGTCAAAATACTAATTTGCCTAATAATTCTGCACTCCCTGTAGTTCTGGCATTTCTGAGGTCGCATGGGTGGAAGGTGAACGAGGAAAAGAGTTCTCTATCCCCTCTCACAAGAGTCTCCTTTCTGGGAACTCTAATAGATTTTGTAGAAATGAGGATTTACCTGACAGAGTCCAGGTTATCAAAACTTCTAAATTCCTGCTGTGTTCTTTATTCCACTTCTCGCCCTTCGGTGGCTCAGTGTATGGAAGTAATCGGCTTAATGGTAGCGGCAATGGACATAGTGCCGTTTGCACGTCTACATCTCAGCCCGCTGCAACTATGCATGCTCAGTCAGTGGAATGGGGATTACACAGATTCGTCCCCTCTACTAAATCTGGATCAAGAGACCAGGGATTCTCTTCTCTGGTGGCTATCTCGGGTCCATCTGTCCAAGGGAATGACCTTTCACGGGCCAGATTGGACAATTGTAACGACAGATGCCAGCCTTCTAGGCTGGGGGACAGTCTGGAACTCCCTGAAGGCTCAGGGATCGTGGACTCAGGAGGAGACACTCCTTCCTATAAACATTCTGGAACTAAGAGCGACATTCAATGCTCTTCAGGCTTGGCCTTAGCTAGCGACAATGAGGTTCATCATATTTCAGTCGGACAACATCACGACTGTGGCTTACATCAACCATCAAGGGGGAACAAGGAGTTCCCTAGCGATGTTAGAAGTCTCAAAGATAATTCGCTGGGCAGAGATTTACTCTTGCCACCTATCAGCTATCCATATCCCAGGTGTAGAGAACTGGGAGGCGGATTTTCTAAGTCGACAGACTTTTCATCCGGGGGAGTGGGAACTCCATCCGGAGGTGTTTGCACAATTGATTCATCATTGGGGCAAACCAGAACTGGATCTCATGACGTCTTGCCAGAACGCCATGCTTCCTTGTTACGGATCCAGGTCCAGGGACCCCAAGGCAACGCTGATAGATGCTCTAGCAGCGCCTTGGTCCTTCAACCTGGCTTATGTGTTTCCACCGTTTCCTCTGCTCCCTCGTCTGATTGCCAAAATCAAGCAGGAGAGAGCATCGGTGATCTTGATAGCGCCTGCGTGGCCACGCAGGACTTGGTATGCAGATCTGGTGGACATGTCATCCTTTCCACCATGGACTCTGCCGCTGAGACAGGACCTTCTACTTCAAGGTCCTTTCAACCATCCAAATCTAATTTCTCTGAGGCTGACTGCCTGGAGATTGAATGCTTGATTTTTTCAAAGCGTGGTTTCTCCGAGTCAGTCATTGATACCTTAATTCAGGCACAAAAGCAGGAAAATCTATCATAAGATATGGCGTAAATATCTTTATTGGTGTGAATCCAAGGGCTACTCATGGAGTAAGGTCAGGATTCCCAGGATATTATCTTTTCTCCAAGAAGGATTGGAGAAAGGATTGTCAGCTAGTTCCTTAAAGGGACAGATTTCTGCGCTATCTATTCTTTTGCACAAGCGTCTGGCGGATGTTCCAGACGTTCAGGCATTTTGTCAGGCTTTAGTTAGAATAAAGCCTGTGTTTAAACCTGTTGCTCCATCTTGGAGCTTAAATTTGGTTCTTAAAGTTCTTCAGGGGGTTCCGTTTGAACCTCTTCATTCCATAGATATCAAACTTTTATCTTGGAAAGTTCTTTTTTTGGTAGCTATTTCCTTGGCTCGTAGAGTTTCCGAGTTATCTGCCTTACAATGTGATTCTCCTTATCTGATCTTCCATGCAGATAAGGTAGTTCTGCGTACCAAACCTGGGTTTTTACCTAAGGGGGTATCTAATAAGAATATCAATCAGGAGATTGTTGTTCCATCATTGTGTCCTAATCCTTCTTCAAAGAAGGAACGTCTATTACACAATCTTGACGTGGTTCATGCTTTAAAGTATTATTTACAAGCTACTAAAGATTTTCGTCAAACATCTGCTTTGTTTGTTGTCTACTCTGGACAGAGGATAGGCCAAAAGGCTTCGGCAACCTCTCTTTCGTTTTGGCTAAGAAGTATAATCCGCTTAGCTTATGAGACTGCTGGCCAGCAGCCTCCTGAAAGGATTACAGCTCATTCTACTAGAGCTGTGGCTTCCACATGGGCCTTTAAAAATGAGGCTTCTGTTGAACAGATTTGCAAGGCGGCGACTTGGCCTTCGCTGCATACCTTTTCAAAATTCTATAAATTTGATACTTTTGCTTCTTCTGAGGCTATTTTTGGGAGAAAGGTTTTACCTTCATCCGTGTACTTTAGCTTTGGTATTGGTATCCCACAAGTAATGGATGATCCGTGGACTGGATACACCTTACAAGAGAAAACATAATTTATGCTTACCTGATAAATTTATTCCTCTTGTGGTGTATCCAGTCCACGGCCCGCCCTGTCATTTTAAGGCAGGTATTTTTTAAATTTTAAACTACAGTCACCACTACACCCTATGGTTTCTCCTTTCTCTGCTTGTCTTCGGTCGAATGACTGGATATGGCAGTTAGGGGAGGAGCTATATAGCAGCTCTGCTGTGGGTGATCCTCTTGCAACTTCCTGTTGGGAAGGAGAATATCCCACAAGTAATAGATGATCCGTGGACTGGATACACCACAAGAGAAATAAATTTATCAGGTAAGCATAAATTATGTTTTTTAGGGGCACTCATTTAGCTATGTAGTTTGTACACTTTTGAACTCTGTAGCCTGGGGACATTTAATATGTGTTTGTTTTGTATGGCTCCTTTTATTTTATAAGGTTCATTTCACTTTTCATTTTTTTGGCGCACATTTTCTTTTTGTTGAGTGAGCATGCGTTGCGTGCATCAGGTTTTTTTCTATGCGCAGGGTTTTTGGCGTGATTTATAGTATATTTAACCGCACTGTTATCAGATTCTTAGTGTGCTCTGTTGTCCCGCATGTTATTTCTTCTTTTTGGTGTTGGGTAAGTTCTTTGTGGCCTTGTTGTTTTTTTATGATGCTTTTTGCTTGGAGAGGGTAAGATTTTCTCTCGCTGAAAGAGCTCTTTTTAGGGGGATATAGCCTTATGGATGCGTTTTCTACTTTTTGTAGTTTTAGCTAATTATGGAGCCTTTTGTGTCTGTCTCTGATACCACTTTAGAAGCTAATTCCTCTGAACACTTTCCTACATATGTGAATTGTGCTTATTGTTAACTTGCTGATGTGTTGCCTCCAGCTCTGCTGTGCAATCCTCGTTTTAATGTTGTTATGCATTCTAATCAGACTAATGCTACTCTTGCTTCTGAAGTTATCTGCCCTCCTACTGTTTGCTCCATACAAGGGAGTTCTACAGATTTTTCTCCAGGAATCAAGTATTTTTTACACTCTTCTGTATCCGAAATGCTGGTGGCTATGCCTCCTTCAAGTAAGTGTAAATTGTCAGTTCATGATTTATTCTCTACTAGCTCTTTGCCTTTCTATTCTGTTGATCTGGAGTCTGTTTCTGATCATGATTCTGAGTCATCCTCTCTTCCATTTCTGGTTGATAATATTCATTCCTTTTTTAAAAGAGGTGTTACGTACTTTAGGTTTTTAAGCTCCTTTGGTATCTGAAGTCAAGTCTGTTAAACATTTGGATTTAATCTTTAAACATACTTCTGAGGTTTTTGCTATCCCTAATGCTGTCTCTTAGATAGTTTTTAGGGATTGGTCTAAGCCCTGGTGGCTCTTTTATTCTTTCAGCTAGGTTTAAGAAAGTTGCTAAGGTGAATGGGATTATATCTACTGTGTCTAGGCATACTACCATACCTTTGGAACATAGTTCTTCTTTTAAGTATCCTGTGGATAGGAAATTTGAATATTTTCATAGGAGGGTTTTCCAGCAAGAAGGTGTTCACTTTAGGCCAGCATTTAGTTTTGTCTGTGTGGCTGCAGCTCTTTTCTGGTCTAGTTGGATATTCTTTATGAACAGTTTTCAGAGGATTTTCTAAACCTTTGAGTCTACTGAAGTCTACCAATGCTTTCATTTTTGAGACAATTATTTCAATAATTTAGTATTAAGAGTAGGTCATTAGCAGTTCTTTCTAGAAGGGCTTTATTTCCTGGTCAGCTGATATTGTTTCCAAATTCAGACTATCTCTCTTTCTTTTCAGGGAAATATGTTGTTTGGTTCTGGGTTAGATTCTTTTTTTTTTCTGTGACAGGAGATAATGTAGCTTTTCTTCCCCAAGTTAAGAAATCAAAGGGCAAATTTAAAGCTCCTAATAATTTTTGTTCCTTTTATCAGAGTAATGAACAAGAATCTTCTTTCTCCTCTCAGAAACAAAGATCTTCTAATTTAACATGGAAGCCTAGTTCAAATTAGAACAGAACTAAAAGAATCCAAGAAACCTACTCCCTCATCCAAGTTAGCATGAAGGTGCGGCCCTCAATCCAGATTTTCTGTTAAGGGAAGGTTACACCTTTCTCATGAGGTTTGGTTCCAGTATGTCCAGGATCCCTGGGTTTTCAATATAGTTTCTCAGGGTTATTAAATCGGGTTCAGGGTGAGGCCTTTCAGAGGGAGGTTTCTTCTGTCTCATGTTCTTTAAGGCTCCTTTTAAAGCAGAGTCTTCTTTCAGTCCGTTAGAGATCTGGAATCCATGGGAGTCTTTGTTCCAGTTCTGATTTTGCAGCAGGGGTTTCAGTCCAGTTTTTAAAGCCCCAAACAAGTTTTTTCAGGGTTCCTACTTTCAAGATGGGAACTATTCTGTCCTGCCTTTTGTGCGGCAAAGTCAGTTTCTGTCCACAATAGATTTTAAGGATGCCTACCTTCATGTTCCTACTCACAAGAATATTCTAAGGTTTACAATCCTGGACAGACTTTTTAAGTTTGTTGCTTATCCATTTGGTCTGGCTACTGCTCTCAGAATATTTTCAAAGTTCTGGATACTCTCTTGTCTGTAATTAAAAAAAAAAAAAAAGCCCATAGTTTTCTTACCTAGTCGATATCTTGGTACAGGCTCCATTTTTTCATTTAGCAATATCTCACACCAACAGTTATTTTCTTCAGCAGCATGGTTGGAGAATCAATTTTCCAAAGAGTTATCTTGTTCTCCAGTCCAGATTCATTTTTCTGGGTATTCAGATAGACTCAGAGGTTGAAGTTGATTTAAGCTTGTTTAAATCTTCAGTCTTTTCTGTGTCCTTCAGTAGCTCTTTGTATGGAAGTTTTAGGCCTAATAATATCTCTTCAGTTTTGTATTCTTCAGCAATGGTGCAGGAATCTTACTCGGCTTCTCAGAGGATTTATTTGTATCTCAAGACAGGACAGTCCCTGTCTTGGTTACTGGATCATCAGTCCATTATTCAGTGGGCTTCTTTTGTTCATCCTGTTTTGACTGTGATCACGACAGATGCAAGTTATTCAGGCTGGGGTGCAGTCTGAGGGTCTCAGAGAGAAAAGGGAATTTGGTCTCCTCAGGAGGCAAGGTTACCAATAAATATGTTAGAATGCGGTACAATTTTCTAAGCTGTTCAGGGTTGGCCCCTGTTGGAAAGGGAGTCTCTTCTGCGTTTTCAGTCAGACAATGCTACAGCAGTGGCATATATCAATCATTAAGGGGGACTCACAGTTCCTTAGCCATGAGGCAAGTACCTTGGTTTCTTTCCTAGGCAGAGGACAATTGTTGTCTAATCTCTGCAGTTTATTTTCTAGAGGTGACTAACTGGGAAGCAGATTTTCTCAGTCATCGGTCCCTGCAGGGAATGCTCTCTTTATCTGGATGTTTTATATTAGTTTGTGATTCTTTGCGGTCTCACAGAGAGAGATCTGATGGCTTCTCTGTTGATAATTTAACTTCTCAGGTTTTTTTTGCAAAGTACAGGGATCATCAGGCAAAATTTGTGGATGCTCTTATAGCTCCTTGGTTGTTTAATTTAGCCTATAACTATTTCTCCTTTGGTTCTTTTTCCAAAGGCACTTGCTAGGATCAGGCAGGATAGTTCATCTGTTATTTTATTTGTTCCCGGGTTGGCCTTGCAAAATCTGGTTTGTGGATTTAATTCAGATATCCAGTTGGCCTCTTCCTCTGCGTCTAGATCTTCTATCTCAAGGTCTGTTCTTTCATCAGAATCTCAAGTTTCTAAGCTTGATGGTTTTGAGACTAAACAGTTATTTCTTAGACAGAGAGGTTTCTTCTATTTCTGTAGTTGAGTCTATGTTTTAGGCTTGTTAACCTGTGATCAGGAAGATTTTCTATAAGGTTTGGCAGGCATTTATTTCCTGTATGGGTGTGTGTATGGGTTATGCTTTTTCCTAGTTTTCTTATAGAAATCCTAGGATTCTGTATTTTCTTCAGGTTTGTTTGGATTTATCCACCAGTTCTTTTAAGGGTCAATTTTCGACTCTTTCTGTTTTTGTTTCACATGAAGATTGTTAATCTTCTTGTCATTTTATGTTTTTTTCCTGGCTTTAGTTAAGATTAATAGTTGTCATTAAAGGGACAGTATACACTCATTTTCATATAACTGCATGTAATAGACATTACTATAAAGAATACGATGCACAGATACTGATCTAAAAATCCAGTATAAAACGGTTTAAAAACTTACTTAGAAGCTCTCAGTTTAACTCTGTTGAAAAGGTAGCTGGAAAGCCCACTGCAAGTGGAAAATAAGACACACAACCCCCCCCCCTTCTTTTGCATATGAAAAGACCCTTTACACAAACAGGAGCAAGCTGGAGAAGGTAGCTGACGGTATTCTCATAAAACTTTGGGGCTTGGGTAGGAGTCTGAAAATCAGAGCAATGTTATTTAAAAATAAGCAAAACTATACATATATACTTTTGCTTTGGAAAATGTTTGTTTCTTTTAGCATTTTTTTCTGTTAAGAGAGTTTCTGAGTTCTCCACTCTTTATTGTGTCTCTTCTCATCTTTTTTTCATCAAGATGAGGCATTTTTGTGGACAGTTTTTATTTTATTTTTGTCTAAAGTGGTGTCTTTGGACAATATATGTTGGAAATGGTTGTTCCTTCTTTTTGTCTTAAGATTTCTATGGAATTCTTCATAATTTGACTTTGTAGTTTTTTCTCCAGGCTGTATAGGATTTCAATAATACTTAAATCTGTTTGTTCTTTTTCTCTGGTTCTAGAAAAGGACACGTTAGCTACGCCTTTGTCTTTGGCTTCTTAGTTCAAGCATTTTTTTGTTTCATAAGACTTTTTTTTGGATGTGTGTCAGTCTCGTCCTAAATGGATTACTGCCTTTTCTCCAGGTCAGTTGCTTCATTTTGGGCTTTTTAGAATGATCCTTCTTTTGACTAAACTTTCTATATGGTCTTCTTTTGCATTTTTATTCTTTATTTTTCCATTCTGAATGTTTTTTCACTTTTCCAAAGCAGCCTTTGGTGGGAAGTCCTTCAGGCAGTAACATTTTTCTATATGCCATGCTTGTCCTACCCTCAATACTCGTGGACTTCACTGCTTAGGTATTAGTGTCCCAGGACTAATGTATCATGTACTTTCACCACCTGAATGAAAGAAAACATAATTTGTGCTTACCTGATAAATTTATTTATTTCATGGTAGTGAGAGTCCATGGGACACCACCCTGTTATTTTTTCTAAAAGTTTTTGCACCTCTTTTTTTTTCTCCCTGCTTCTTTTTTTGCTCTTTACCTACCTTTCTTGCTTGGCTATATGTCCGACTGATGAGGGGTTTTATAGAGATTTGAGGGTTTGTGAATCTTTGCCTCCTCCTAGTGGACAGGAAGAGTAATTCCCAGGCGTAATGTATTATGGACTCTCACCACCATGAAAGAAATGAATTTATCAGGTAAGCATAATTTATGCTTTTATTATAGTGTATGAGAAATGGAACTTAAAAATGGTAGCAAATATTATTATTTTGATAGATATTTTATTTTTCAGACATAGAGAACATTTTTAATGGTGTTGCTGCTTAGTAATTCTTATGTTTCCCTTGCTTTATTTTTCTTTCCTATAGGATGTAATTAGAACCATTGTTGCCAGTGGTGGCATCAACCACTTAGTCACTATGGCAACCAGCGAACATGTAATAATGCAAAATGAAGCACTTGTTGCTTTGGGATTAATAGCGGCATTAGAATTACGTGAGTATATTGATGGATATTTTTCTTTTTATATGTGGACAAAGATACTATAGAACATTATTCTGCTGTGTTCTATAATTAACTTTTATGTTATATTAAATTATTTTGTGTGGATCTGAGAATTTCATATACGTTTTCTATCAAAATACTCAGTTCTGTTTTTTACAAAATACTGTCAAAATTACGTGTGGAAAAAAAAAGGAATAATACACTCAATACCCCCATTTTTTTTTTCATAGTGAAATATCCAAAAAGGATGAGGCAGTTATAAATGTTATAATATTTGGGTGCTACTATCCCTTTTTCAAGCTAATTTAAAAAATGATGTATAGATATGTCTATTGCCCCATTAAAAAGCCTTCTTGTTATTGCGTATCATAAATAAACCAATCATATCATAAGCTTAAACCCTTCAATGAGCTATAGCTCGTCATGCTTATCACAACCTGGAGTCCTTTTCGTCATGCAGGGGGATCGCTGATCAAACGCAAGTTTTTGTCAATCCCCTAATAAAATGTATTTTCTAGTAGACAAGTCCCTCTCTTAAAAAATATATTTTAATTTCTTTTATACAGGTGGTGAGAGTCCACAAACCATTACTCATGGGAATTAATCTTTTCTACCACTAGAAGGGGGCAAATATTCCCAAACCTCAACAGCTCTATAAAACCCCTCACACATACCTCAGTCTTTACTTTGCCTCCGCTGGAGGTGGTTAAAGAATGAAGATGTGCATATGATTCTTCAGAGAAAGGGGTTTTTAGTCTATGTTGAGGCCTGGTTTCCCCCGCAGACTACAGTGCTTATCAGAAGGATGTAATTGGGGTATGGTTTATGATTCTTTGTTTCACCTCATGGAAAAATTTTCATAAAACCTCTATAATCGGTCGCATGGACGTGTCTTTTGCCTCTCTTTATGGATCTACAATATACTCCTTTTCCATAACCTCTGCTGATATGTTTCAGTGCTTCAGTACTGGTTTGGCTGTCTGCTACTTGATTGCTAGTGGACAAGTGTCTATCTTTATTTTAATGCTTATACACTCATATAGCTGTGTTATGGGCATTTTATTATCATAAAAAGTTTTTCTATATGCGTTGTTTATATGTGGCTCTGGGGCAGTTCCTTTTTCTTCTTAAACGGTTAGAGTCCACAGCTGCATTCATTACTTTTGGGAATTCAGAACCTGGCCACCATTAGGAGGCAAAGACACCCCAGCCAAAGGCTTCAAATACCTCCCCCACTTCCCTCATCCCCCAGTAATTCTTTGCCTTTCGTCACAGGAGGTAGGCAGAGAAGTGTCAGAAGTTTGAATATAGTCTCTTATGATGGGTAGTACACTTCGAAATGGCACTGAAGTTTTATTTTATCATGTAAATGTAATGTAACGAGAGAAGGTAATGTCCTAGTGGCACTCCTTTTATCTTAAAATAGGAATCATGGATTAATATCTCCTGAGGGGTGTTATTGAAAAGGAGGGACTTTAATTATTTTTGTTATGTGGTTCTATCTGCTAATGTGTAGTAATACTTAGGCTCATGGCTTCTCGGAACATAACGGCCTTATCAATTGGTGGCCCTCTTCAGATTTGTGCGCCCTTTTTTGTGACTGGCACGGTGCACCTCGTGACCGGGAGCGGTTACGTTGTTTTTCCCTCTTCAGTATGCTGACTGTGTGGCGACAGAGAGAGTCTGCTCGTTGGGTGTCTGGTTCACAGGAGGTGGTGAGTGCCCCAGCCATTGGGGGTGTGAAAAGGGTACCAGTTAGAGTTTGTATTTTTTGTAATCCCAAGATTATGGTGGATTCTGATTTTTTTAGACACGGATGTCTCCGATATGGAGAATGCCTCTTGTGATGAATATGAAATGGCCCAGGTTATCCATGCCCATCAGTTATGTTCCGATTGCCGTTCTAGAGTACTCTCTTCTCCTGAATCAGGGACCTTTGAGCCATCCGCCCCCAAGGATTCCATGTCCTGTAAAGCGCGTGTCCCAGAACCTTCCTTTGCTACGCAGGCATGTGTCCCTATGGCCTTTACTCCTTCTCCAGAAGGTGGCTTGTTTCCTCCAGAGGTTGCGGCACGGTTCCACATGGCCATATCTATGGTGCTGGCTCATTGATATCTCCCAAGTGAAGTATTTTTAAGATACTGTCCGTGTTCTGTTAACCTGGGCCCGCCGGGCGTGGGATCGCCTGATTCAGTTCGGCCTCCTGGGGAAGCATTGGCCTCTGAGGCTTCAGGGGCCACAACCTCGGGGTCGTTTATTGATCCGGCGAGGGATGATTTTGCCTTCTGTTATAGGCTGGCACGTCTTCGTGTCCTACTAAGGCATGTTTTGGCGGTGCTAGAGGATTCCAGTCCTAGTGCGCCGAGAGATCCAAGGCCTTAGATACCGGATGGCAAGCTAGATAGACATTTGGGGATGAAGCTAATCTCCTTGACGTTTCCATTTTTCTTTCTTTTATGTTTCGGTTCTAGTTCTGAGCTTGGGTGAATGGGGCCTCTGATCGGCTGGTCCCGTTGGCGTATCCATTCACCTTGGGTGTTCACCCGCGGGTGCTGCCTTTCTTTTATTTTGAGACGGATAGGTTTTGTTTGATTTGTATTTATTAAGCTCATGGCTGATATAATTTCTGTTTTGGGAACGCTCTTTCTCTGGAACTGATACTTGCGATTTTGTGGTCACGTGGGCACTTCCCCGGAAGTTGTGCACTTTTGAATAGAACAAAGTTATGTTTTCTAGTTCATAGTATCGAACCTTCGGGTCAATTTTTCTTGGACCTTAGACAGTTCTGGAGTGTCCTTGTATCAGGCAGGTACTGGTCGAGTGCTTTCTGCTGTTACTTGGGTGCATGTCATCCTCCTGGTGCTGATTAAATCCTGTTGGATTCTGAATAGTCACTTGGCCTATCGATATGGACTCCGGGCTCGGATCCTACTACGAAGTATGGGGCCTAGTGTGTACATTCAACGCTTCAGGAAGGAAAATTGTAAGCTCCGAACTACGCTGGCCTTCTTCTGGCCATTTGCTTGGGATAAGGGTCGGATTTTTTTCAGACGTCATAGTGGTTCCTAAAGGTACCTGGGGACTCAGAACTGTAGTTTTCCATTCCTTTGAAGTGTGGAGATGTGAATGATCTCCGGTGATCTAGTATTCTGGGTGGTGGACTTTTGCGTTTTCACTTGCGGTTTCTTCCTGATGTTGAGTCCTGTAGCCTAGTTGCATTACTTTTGCGGTGGCGGAGTCTCTTTGCTTCCCATCTTGGGTTGGGTCATCTGCTCTGGAAGTGCGGGCATGTCTTTCTTCCTTTGCTCAGAGTTTTCGTTTGCTCTGGTACGTGGAGTGCAGGGGTCACCCTGCCTTTTCTGCTGGGAGCTGTGAGGCTCCCATCATTATTCCTGTTACAGGGTTTTGGAAGACCGAGCCTGCAAGGATTTCTGGAGATTGTTGCCTTCTCCATATAAGGGTCATACCATTGTCTTCCGACGCTCGGGGGCTATCTTTCAACTTTATTGCAGATCTAGCCTTCGGGCTTGAGGGTAGGAGGTCCGAGGTCATTTACTGACTCTTGCCTTTCTGGGGTCAGGAAAATGACTATTTACCTTCACCAATGTGTGGATTAGGTAGTTATTCCTGTCTACAAGGGCTTACCTTGTGATCCAGGGGTACTGGGTGGCAATTTCTTAAACTAGTCAGGAGTTCTTTTCAGACTCTTGGGTTTGAGGCTGTTGCTAGGTACTTTAAGTCTAAAGACTTTAGCTGGTGGAAGGCTCTATCTTGGGAGCCCTCCTAATCATAGGAGGCAGCTTATGGGTTCCTCAGGAGGTTAGATCTTTCAATCGGTTCAGTTTTTCGAGGACTCTGGCTTAGGACCATGTATCTTGCTTGGGCATGGACGGTTCTGCTTTACCTTAGGGGTTGGTTCTCCTATGTGCCCCTTTGAAGGGGGCAGGGTTTCTGTCTCATGGGAGATTCATATCTGCCTGAGGCTTAAGTTTGAGGTCTCTCTGATGGGTCCCTACTGGTCTTCTGGGACATCTGATGCTTCCTTCTAGACTCCAGTTGTCGTTCCAACTGGGCTGGCGATTTGGCCGAAGGGTCTCGCCTCTATTGGTAGGGTGGTTTCCGTTGCTTTAGTTTATTTTCTTCTCACCTAGGGTGGGGGATGTGTGCTTGCATGCTCTCCTTGATTTGGAGGTACCTCAGTATCTATGACGACCCGTGGGTCCTTGTTTTTTTCTTGCCTTGTAGGGTCCCTTCCTTGCATGGATTCTGGTATTCGGATGCTGGGGGTCAGAGTACACTCTTCCCTTGGGAAGGGTACCTTCTTTATGGAAGACAGCAATGTAGGGGTTCTCGGACCCGAGCACAAAGTTCCTGGCATGAGTCAGGTAACATGTCGGAGTTCTACTCGGGGGTTTTGCGTCCTTGTAGATCCATCCTTTTCTTCCAGAGGTCTGGGACTCTTTTTCTTCGGTCTTTAATTAGCCTTTGGGCTGGGACCATTACCCTGGAGGGAAAGTCTGGGATCGATTTGCTCTATGCAGTATTGATCGTTTACTTTTTTCTTTTTTGAGTCTGTCCTCCCCTTCGATGGAAGGACATTTGATGCCCATTCTCTTCTGGTGGCGCCTGCTGCTGGGTTGGGTCGCTCCTTGGAGCCTGGTATTTTCTAGTCGGGAGCTGTTGTCGAGATTTTTCGGCGCTACTCGGTGGGTTGAGTCCCACAATGGCTTAGGGTCAGCTTTGCTGCCTGAAGGCTGGTCATTGTGAGTTCTTGTTTACAGGTGGCTTTGTGTTCTCTTGGAGAGCTCTTTTTTAGCTGCTGGGACAGTTATCCTGTGTTTGCATGTCTATTTTTGTCTTGCCTAACGATTTTCGACTTGACTATGAAGCAATAGGGAACTCATGGTTTTCTGGAACACCATATGTGGTGTGGTGCTGTGTCAGGGATATGAGGGTGGCCCTTTGGTCATCTTAGTGATGCTTAAAAGAGCATTCACCTCTTTTATGATATGTCCAAGCCCTAATCTAAAACCCACCCCAAAACGAAAAAAATACATCACACAAAATAACAAACAAATTATCAAAAATACTAAAAATTATTCCTATCCTAATACCCATTTAAAAAAAAACACCCCAAAATAAAAAACCTAATCTACCTATTGCCCTGAAAAGGACATTTGTATGGGCATTGCCCTTAAAAGGGCATATAGCTATTTTGCTTTGCCCTGAAAAGGGCATGTAGCTCTTTTACAAAAACCCTAAACTTAATTTTTTTGGGGTGTTTTTTTTTTTTTATTAACCCCGAAGATCCACTCACTGTTTTTGAAGTCCCACTTAAACGATCTTCATCCAGGTGGCGAGAAGTCTTCATCCAGGCGGCATCTTCTTTTTAAGGTTGTTTTTTTGGGGTGTTTTTTTTTATTTTTTAGTTTAGGATTTTGTAAAAGAGCTGCATGCCCTTTTCAGGGCAAAGCAAAAGAGCTATATGCCCTTTTAAGGGCAATGACCATACAAATGCCCTCTTCAGGGCAATGGTTAGCTTAGGTTTTTCTTAGTTTTTTATTTTGGGGGGTTGGTTGGGTGGTGGGTCTTACTGCTG
Organism: Bombina bombina; assembly: GCF_027579735.1. NCBI lineage: Eukaryota > Metazoa > Chordata > Amphibia > Anura > Bombinatoridae > Bombina > Bombina bombina. Next base: position 964,695,968 of record NC_069500.1, on the reverse strand, counting down.
GGGAGGTCTTTGTATTTTTTTTTAAAGATAAAATAGCTGTTTAACTTAGGGCAATGCCCTACAAAAGGCCATTTTAAGGGCTTTTGGTAGTTTATTGTATTATTATTATTATGAGGTATTTGTAGAGCGCTAACCGGTTCCGCAGCGCTATGAACATAGGTGGTATATGAAAACAATTACAGGGATCAAATGGGTCCTGCTGAAAGTTGCACAGTTGTAGTAGGCTCTTATGAAGGTGGATTACAAACAGCTGGGTTCATAGGCTTACATGCTTTGAGGTTTAAGGGGATAGCAGTGGAGATAGGAGAGTTAGTGTAGGTTGTATGCGTCCCTGAATAGTAAAGTCTTCAGTGAGCACTTTAAGCTTTTAAAACTAGGGGAGAGTCTTGTGGAGCGAGGCAGAGAGTTCCATAAGATGGGAGCCAGTCTGGAGAAATCTTGTAAACGGGAATGTGAGGAGGTAACAAGAGAGGAGGAATAGTAGCAGATCATGAGCGGAGAGTATCTGGAGACAATGTCTGAGATGTAGGGGGGAGCATTACAATTGAGGACTTTATAAGTCAGAGTGAGAATTTTGTGTTTAATCCTGGAGGCAAGAGGAAGCCAGTGAAAGGGATTGGCAGAGAGATGCGGCAGATGAAGAGCGACGTGTAAGGAAGATGAGCCTGGCAGAGGCATTCATTATGGATTGTAAAGGAGCTAGGCAGCAGCTAGGGAGACCAGAGAGGATGGAGTTGCAGTAGTCGAGGCGGGAAAGGATGAGAGAGTGGATTAAAATCTTAGTTGTGTCTTGTGTAAGGAAATGTCTGATTTTAGCGATGTTTTTAAGGTGGAAGCGGCAGGCTTTAGCCAAGGACTAATTGTGGGGAGTGAAAGAAAGATCTGAGTCAAGTGTGACCCCAAGACATCGGAGAATGTCTTGGGGTCACATGCATGTGAATTTGGGGTAATGATGAAGTTATCAACAGTTATAGAGACATGGGGTGTGGAGATTTTGGAAGAAGGGGGGAAAATAAGGAGCACAGTTTTGGAGAGATTTAGCTTGAGGTAGTGAGAGGAGATCCAAGATGACATATGAGAGAGACAGTGACACGGGTTAGCAAGGAAGGAAATAGTTCTGGCGCAGAGAGATAGATTTGGGTATCGTCTGCATACAGATGATAGTGAAACCCGTGGGACTTTATTAAGGAACCTAATGAGGATGTGTAGATTGAGAAGAGAAGGGGACCGAGGCCAGAGCCTTGCGGTACCCCAACAGAAAGAGGTAACGGGGCAGAGGATGCCCCAGAGAAGGCTACACTAAAGGTACGGTTAAGACAGATAGGAAGATAACCAAGAGAGAGCTGTGTTGCAGATGCCGAAGGATTGGGGGGTATGGAGCAAAAGAGGGTGGTTGACCGTATCAAAGGCTGCAGACAGATCAAGGAGGATAAGTAGAGAGAAGTGGCCTTTTGATTTTGCTGTAAGTAGGTCGTTGGTAACCTTAACAATTGCTGTCTCTGTTGAGTGAAGGGGGCGAAATCCAGATTGCAGTGGATCAAGGAGGGAGTTTAATGTAAGGAAATGGGATAGACGTGCATATACCAGTTTTTCAAGAAGCTTTGAGGCAAGAGGGAGTAGGGAATTAGGGCGGTAGTTGGATGGGGAGGTTGGATTGAGAGAAGGTTTTTTTGAGGATAGGTGTGACTAATGCATGTTTAAGAGATGTGGGAACTATACCAGTGCTGGGGGAGAGGTTGAAGATGTGTGTGAGTATAGGGGTAAGGGTAGAAGAGAGGGAGGGGAGTAGTTGTGAGGGGATGGGGATCGATGGGACAGGTAGTGAGGTGAGAGGATAGTATAAGGGCAGAAATGTCTTCCTCTGTAACAGGGACAAAAGAGCTAAATTTATGGCTATGTGGGTTTTGGATGATTGTGAACTTTTGAGGGGGTGGGAGACCGGTAGTGTGTTGAGAGCTGATTTAATTTCTGATGGAGTCGATTTTGTTGTTGAAGTAGCTTGCAAAATCTTGAGCTGAGAGAAAAGTTGTGGTGGGGGTGGGCGGAGAAGAGTATTAAATGTGGAGAACAGACGTTTTGGGTTTGAAGAAAGAGTAGAGATAAGAGTGGAGAAGTAACGTTGTTTATATAGATTAAGGGAAGAATAGTAAGAGTTCAAGATTAATTTATAGTGAAGAAAGTCAGCAGAACTCTGAGATTTCTTCCAGTGTCGCTCAGCAGTATGGGAACATCTACTTAGGTACCGTGTCAGGGGAGTACGTCAGGGCTGAGGATGAGTGTATGTTTTCTGAGCTATGGTAGGTGAGGCCAGATTATCAAGGACCGATGTAGGGGTGGAGTTATAGTGGCAGATAGATTCATCAGGACAGGAAAAAGAGGTGATAGAAGAGAGAAGAGGTTCAAGAGAGCTAGCGAGCTGTTGCTGATCTAGTGACTTGATACTAATGTAAAGTTTAGTCTGAGGGGTAGAAGGAGGGAGAGTTGTAGGGAGGGGGGTGATGTTACAAGTGAGGAGGTGGTGGTTAGAAAGAGGAAAAGGTGAGTTTGCAAAGTTTGAGAGAGTGCATTAATAGCTGAAAATCAGATCAAGGTAGTGACCATCTTTGTGAGTGGGCATCAGTCCATTGTGACAGGCCGAAAGAGGAAGTGAGTTGCAGAAGTTGTTTTGCAGAGGAGGCAGTGGGATTATCAACAGGGAGGTTGAAGGCACTGAGAATGAGGGCAGGGGTATCTGAGACAAGAAATTAAGGTAGCCAGGCGGCAAAGTGATCTAGAAATAGAGCTGCGGAGCCAGGGAGTTGGTATATGACTGCAACGCGTAAAGAGAGGGGAGAGAAAAAGCGAATCTTGTGTTTCAAATAAAGAAAATGTGAGGGAAGAGAAGGGCTATATTTGTTGAAAGGTGCAAAGAGAGGAAAGTAAAATACCAACATCACCTCCTTGTCTATTGTCAGACCTAGGAGTGTGGCTGAAGTGGAGACCCCCATGTGACAGTGCAGCAGAGAAAGTAGTGTCTGAAGGAGAGAGCCAGGTTTCTGTGAGAGCCAGTAGATTGAGAGAGTGGGAGATAAAGAAGTCATGGATAGAAGTGAGCTTGTTGCAAACAGAGTGAGAGTTCCAAAGTGCGCAAGGGTAAGGGGGTGGTGGCTTTAGATGTAAGAGGAATGAGATTAGGGTTACCAGAGTTTTGTTTTTGAAGTCTATTGAAGAGTACACATAGGTGTGCAGGGCAAGGAAAATGTGGGGGACCAGGATTAGGGGTGATGTCGCCAGCAGCTAGTATGAGCAAGAGGGAGAGTGACATAAGATGAGATGCAGATTTGCAGTAGTGAGACTGTTTTTGTGATGAGTTGCAAGGGGGAGAGAGAGTCTTTAGGAATGTGTAAAGTTCATGAATACAAAAGTAAGGTGAGGTTAAGAGAGATGGACTAATGAGCAGTGCAGGTGGTGAGGGGTAAGGAGTAATTGAGTAAAGTAGTTTGTTAAACAGACAAAAGGTGGCAAAAAGGATTATGAAGATATTTAGCATGTTTACAAAATAGTCAGGCAGTGTATAAAACTCAGTATAAAAACAGAACTTGCCTTATCCCTTGTCCAATCCTTGTTCAATTCTTGTATAATTCGTTGTGCCTCACTTATAAATGTTCACTGAAGATATGGGAACAGATGATCTTACAATACTGCTACCTATGCCTGTATTGCTAACCCCTGCATTGCTTTCCCCATAGCAGTGTTAAATTTATAGGCCAGAGCATTCAGCTGAATGCAATAAATTAGGTAATGACATGATTAAAGACAGTCAAAGGCCAATTGGGAAAATTTGATTCAGGGTGAGATAAGTTAAAAATAACAGGCTAGCGTTTTTTGTTTATTTTGGGTGGGCTTTTTTATTTTGATAGGGCTATTAGATTAGGTGTAATTCTTTTTTATTTTTGATCATTTTGTTTATTTTTCATAATTTAGTGTTTGTTATTTCTTTCTAATGACACGGTGAGTCCACGGATCATCATAATTACTTTTGGGAATATCACTCCTGGCCTGCAGGAGGAGGCAAAGAGCACCACAGCAAAGCTGTTAAATACCACTCCCCTTACCCACAACCCCCAGTCATTCTCTTTGCTTGTGTCAGTTGCAAGGAAGGGTAAAGTTAGGTGTCTGATTCTTAAATCAAGAGTTTATTTTAAAGCAGAGCAAGTTTGCTCTGATCTTTTCTGGGGTTCAGCCGTAGTCCATGTCAGTCTGTTCAGTAGAGCAGTGGTGGCTATTAAGCATTTGGGAACTTGTGCGGTATAATCCCCACTGTGCCACTCAAACAGTTTGTTGTTGCCCTATCTTGGAAGCCTGATTAAGTTTATTCAGTCTTTTCTTTTTTCCACAGGTCCACGTGAGGGAGGGTGCCCTCTCAAACCAGGTGAGCTGTCCTTCTTCCGGACAGAGGCATATTCAGGTAAGTGCCAAGCTTATTTTTCTTTTATCAGGGAAAATTTGGCACTTCAGCAGTTAAATCTGCAGGGGACGTTATTTTTAACAGTTTAATTTTTTGGGGGTTAGCTTTAAGAATTAAGGGCAGATTTTGCAGGCACTAGGGACGTGAGGAAATCTTTATTAATTATTTATTAATTGATGGGCTCAGTATTTGTCCTTGTATCCGGTTTAGCACACGGACAAGGACTGGATGGCTTATTATTTAGTTATAAGTTTTTATGGGCTCAGCATTTCTTTCTATCCGGTTGATACACGGATTAGGACTGGGTATGTTAGTGCAGTGTTTGTTGCGCACATAGTTTTTCCCTCTGTTTAGCTCTTTTATGTTTTAATGGCCGCCGGGATCACCAAGTACTAAGGAGGCAGGTTTCTTTAGAGGCGGCAAGACTGGTTTTGCGCGCCTTCCAGATTCTGTGTGTTCCGGATTAGTATGGCTTGTTAGCTGCGACTCTGCTTATGCGCAGCAGTTTGGGGATTGTAAACCGGATCGGTTGTTTTACAGTTTGTCTGCGTCTAGCATGGAAGGCACGTCAGCTTCATAGCTAAGGTATAGGGACTGTCTCTTGTTTTTCAGGACGCTGCTCCGTAGTTGAATTATAAAGATTAAAAGAGACAGTATCATTTTTGTGCAGGTTTTTTTCCAGGGGAAATAAATGCAGTTTTTAATTATTATTGATTATATATTTCATTTAATATGTCATGTAGCTTGTGTTTCAGACTCTAGGTGGAACCACCAATTTATTTATTTATTTGTTTTGTTCTTTATGTATTGTAGAACATTGTGTTATAGGGATAAGCTTTTTTGACCCTGAGCCATTATTATTCTGGGTGGATGCTGTTTTAATGGTCACCTGTACAAGATATGTCGCAGCTTCTCATCAAGCGTCCCAACTTTTTTCCGTCCACACATTCCTCTCATGCTCCGTCTGGAGATAACTTGCTAGACATTGCTGCCCAGGTATTCTCTGTGGTATCTGGGGTGCTGTTGGTTTTTCCTGTGCTGCAGGGAAAGTGCATGAGGAAATTTAAAGAATCAGTGAGCAAGGTTTTTGATTCTGTTGTGGCTACTCAAGGTGCTTCCTCTGAGGAGGAAGATTCTTTGATAGCGTCTGAGGGGGAGTCTCAGATTCAGAGTGTGTAAACCTTTCTTCTGCTGCTGAAGTTGTATTCTTAGGTTTTTCACCAGAGCACCTCCGTCTGTTACTTAAGGAGGTTTTGGCTACTTTAGGTGACTCAGTTATGTCTGTTGTAGTTAATCCTACAGTCTAGTAGACTGAACATGTACCTCAATGTTTCCTCCGCTGTGGAGGTATATTCCTGTTCCAGACCGTGCTACAGGGATTTTGCATGGGAGTGGGAGAGACCTGGTTTTTTTCTTTTAATCCATCCCCAATTTTTATGATTTTCCACTTTGGCTAAGGGAATCACTATCCCATAGAGGTTTGCTGTTCCTTTAAGGATCCTATGGATAGGAAGTTGGAGGTATGTTCACCAGGGACTGTTATGGCAGTCTGTCGGTGTGTATTGCTACTGTCACCAGCGCGGAAGCCGACTAGTTTGGCTCGTTGTCTGATTCTGTTTAGACAGATTCTTCTCTTGTTGAAATCCTGGATTAAGGCTCTTAAGTTGGTCAATTTCTTTATCACAGATTTTTCCTTACAGGTCATTTAGTTGGGAGCAAAGTTTTTTGGCTTTGCTGTTTTACACCTTGTTTGGGCCTAGTTTGGCTGAAATTATTTCAGATATTACGGGAGGAAAGGTTTATTCTTTCCCTCAGGATAAGAGAATTAATCAGAAAGGTCGTCAGAGTAATTTTCATTCCTTTCGAATCTTTTCAGGTAAGCCTTCCCTCTCCTCTTCCAAGCAGGTTCAGTCCAAGTCCTCCTGGAAGTCCAATAAGTCTTGGAACAAGGAATCTAAGAAGCCTGTTATTGACTCAAAGTCAGCATGAAGGGTCTGCCCCCGATCCGGGAGCAGATCTTGTAGGGGGCAGACTTTCCTTTCTTTCATGTAATTAGCAAGAGTCCATGAGCTAGTGACGTATGGGATATACATTCCTACCAGGAGGGGCAAAGTTTCCCAAACCTCAAAATGCCTATAAATACACCCCTCACCACACCCACAAATCAGTTTTACAAACTTTGCCTCCCATGGAGGTGGTGAAGTAAGTTTGTGCTAGATTCTACGTTGATATGCGCTTCGCAGCAGGCTGGAGCCCGGTTTTCCTCTCAGTGTGCAGTGAATGTCAGAGGGATGTGAAGAGAGTATTGCCTATTTGAATTCAATGGTCTCCTTCTACGGGATCTATTTCATAGGTTCTCTGTTATCGGTCGTAGAGATTCATCTCTTACCTCCCTTTTCAGATCGACGATATACTCTTATATTCCATTACCTCTACTGATTCTCGTTTCAGTACTGGTTTGGCTTTCTACTACATGTAGATGAGTGTCCTGGGGTAAGTAAGCCTTATTTTTTGTGACACTCTAAGCTATGGTTGGGCACTTTTATATAAAGTTCTAAATATATGTGTTTAAACATTTATTTGCCTTGATTCAGGATGATCAATATTCCTTATTTCAGACAGTCAGTTTCATTATTTGGGATAATGCATATGAATTAAGACATTTTTTCTTACCTTAAAATTGGCTGTTAGGCTCGTGGGGGCTGAAAATGCTTCATTTTATTGCGTCATTCTTGGCGCGGACTTTTTTGGCGCAAAAAATTTCTTTGTCATTTCCGGCGTCATACTTGTCGCCGGAAGTTGTTCATGTTTGCGTCATTTTTTTGACGTTTTGCGCCAAAAATGTCGGCGTCACCGGATGTGGCGTCATTCTTGGCGCCGAAAGCATTTGGGGGCCCAATAATGTGGGCGGCTTTTTTGGCGCCAAAAAATGTGGGCGTCATTTTTGTCTCCACCTTTTTTCTCACATTATTTAAGTCTCAATTTTTATTTGCTTCTGGTTGCTAGAGGCTTGTTCATTGGCATTTTTTCCCATTCCTGAAACTGCCTTTTAAGGAATTTGATAAGATTTTGCTTTATATGTTCTTTTTTCTCTTACATATTGCAAGATGTCTCAGATTGACCGTGGATCAGAAGCTACTTCTGGAAAAACGCTGCCTGATGCTGGTTCCACCAAAGTTAAGTGTATCTGCTGTAAACTTGTGGTATCTGTCCCTCCGGCTGTAGTTTGTGATGAATGTCATGATAAGCTTGCTAATGCAGATAGTATTTCCATTAGTAATATACCATTACCTGTTGCTGTTCCATCAACATATAATACTCAGGATGTTCCTGTTAATATAAGAGATTATGTTTCTAAATCTATTAGGAAGGCTATGTCTGTTATTCCTACTTCCAGTAAACGTAAAAGGTCTTTTAAAACTTCACATTTTTCAGATGAATTTTTAAATGAACATCATCATTCTGATTTGTCTGTTTCTGATGATGATTTTTCTGGTTCAGAGGATTCTGTCTCAGATATTGACACTGATAAATCTTCATATTTATTTAAAATGGAATTTATTCGTTCTTTACTTAAAGAAGTTTTAATCGCATTAGAGATGGAGGAATCTAGTCCTCTTGATACTAAATCTACTAAGCGTTTAAATTTGGTTTTTAAACCTCCTACAGTTATTCCGGAAGTTTTTCCTGTCCCTGATGCTATTTCTGAAGTAATTTCTAGGGAATGGAATAATCTGGGTAATTCATTTACTCCTTCTAAAAGGTTTAAGAAATTGTATCCTGTGCCATCTGACAGATTAGAGTTTTGGGACAAAATCCCTAAAGTTGATGGGGCTATCTCTACTCTCGCTAAACGTACTACTATTCCTACGGCAGATAGTACTTCCTTTAAGGATCCTTTAGATAGGAAAATTGATTCCTTTCAAAGGAAAGCTTATTTATGTTCAGGTAATCTTCTTAGGCCTGCTATTTCTTTGGCTGATGTTGCGGCAGCTTCCACTTTTTGGTTGGAGGCTTTGGCACAACAAGTGTCAGATCATAATACTCATAGCATTGTTAAACTTCTTCAACATGCTAATAACTTTATTTGTGATGCCATCTTTGATATCATTAGAGTTGATGTCAGGTATATGTCTTTAGCTATTTTAGCTAGAAGAGCTTTATGGCTTAAAACTTGGAATGCAGATATGTCTTCTAAGTCAACTTTGCTTTCCCTTTCTTTTCAAGGTAATAAATTGTTTGGTTCCCAGTTGGATTCTATTATTTCAACTGTTACTGGGGGGAAAGGAACTTTTTTACCTCAGGATAAAAAATCTAGAGGTAAATATAGGGCTGCTAATCGTTTTCGTTCCTTTCGTCAGAATAAGGAACAGAAGCCTGATCCTTCCCCTAAAGGAACAGTTTCTGTTTGGAAACCATCTCCAGTCTGGAATAAATCCAAGCCTTTTAGAAAGCAAAAGCCAGCTCCCAAGTCCACATGAAGGTGCGGCCCTCATTCCAGCACAGCTGGTAGGGGGTAGATTACGATTTTTCAAAGAAATTTGGATCAATTCGATTCACAGTCTTTGGATTCAGAACATTGTTTCACAAGGGTACAGAATAGGTTTCAAGGTAATGCCTCCTGCAAGAAGATTTTTTCTTTCTCGCATTCCAATAAATCCAGTGAAGGCTCAAGCATTTCTGAAATGTGTTTCAGATCTAGAGTTGGCTGGAGTAATTGTGCCAGTTCCAGTTCTGGAACAGGGTCTGGGGTTTTACTCCAATCTATTCATTGTACCAAAGAAGGAGAATTCCTTCAGACCAGTTCTGGATTTAAAAATATTGAATCGTTATGTAAGGATACCAACATTCAAAATGGTAACTATAATGACTATCCTGCCTTTTGTTCAGCATGGGCATTATATGTCCACAATAGATTTACAGGATGCATATCTGCATATTCCGATTCATCCAGATCACTATCAGTTTCTAAGATTCTCTTTTTTAGACAAGCATTACTAATTTGTGGCTCTGCCGTTCGGCCTAGCAACAGCTCCAAGGATTTTTTCAAAGTTTCTCGGTGCCCTGCTATCTGTAATCAGAGAACAGGGTATTGTGGTATTTCCTTATTTGGACGATATCTTGGTACTTGCTCAGTCTTCACATTTCTTCAAGAACATGGTTGGAGGATCAATTTACCAAAGAGTTCATTGATTCCTCAGACAAGGGTAACCTTTTTAGGTTTCCAAATAGATTCAGTGTCCATGACTTTGTCTCTGACGGACAAGAGACGTCTAAAATTGGTTTCAGCTTATCGAAACCTTCAGTCTCAATCATTCTCTTCGGTAGCCTTATGCATGGAAATTCTAGGTCTTATGACTGCTGCATCGGACGCGATCCCCTTTGCTCGTTTTCACATGCGACCTCTTCAGCTTTGTATGCTGAACCAGTGGTGCAGGGATTATACAAAGATATCACAGTTAATATCTTTAAATCCGATTGTTCGACACTCTCTGATATGGTGGACAGATCACCATCGTTTAGTTCAAGGGGCTTCTTTTGTTCTTCCAACCTGGACTGTAATCTCAACAGATGCGAGTCTGACAGCTTGGGGAGCTGTATGGGGGTCTCTGACAGCGCAGGGGGTTTGGGAATCTCAGGAGGTGAGATTACCCATCAACATTTTGGAACTCGGTGCGATTTTCAGAGCTCTTCAGTCGTGGCCTCTTCGGAAGAGAGAATCGTTCATTTGTTTCAATGTCACAACCGTGGCATATGTCAATCATCAAGGGGGGACTCACAGTCCTCTGGCTATGAAATAAGTATCTCGGATACTTGCTTGGGCGGAATCCAGCTCCTGTCTAATTTCTGCGGTTCACATCCCAGGTATAGACAATTGGGAAGCGGATTATCTCAGTCGCCAGACGTTACATCCGGGCAAATGGTCTCTTCACCCAGAGGTGTTTCTTCAGATTGTTCAAATCTGGGGTCTTCCAGAAATAGATCTGATGGCCTCTCATCTAAACAAGAACTTCCCAGGTATCTGTCCAGATCCAGGGATCCTCAGGCGGAGGCAGTGGATGCATTGTCACTTCCTTGGAAGTATCATCCTGCCTATATCTTTCCGCCTCTGGTTCTTCTTCCAAGAGTGATCTCCAAGATTCTAAGAGAGCGTTCATTTGTTCTGCTGGTGGCTCCAGCATGGCCTCACAGGTTTTGGTATGCGGATCTTGTTCGGATGGCTACTTGCCAACCTTGGACTCTTCCGTTAAGACCAGACCTTCTTTCTCAAGGTCCTTTTTTCCATCAGGATCTCAAATCATTAAATTTGAAGGTATGGAGATTGAACGCTTGATTCTCAGTCATAGAGGTTTCTCTGACTCTGTAATTAATACTATGTTACAGGCTCGTAAATCTGTGTCTAGGAAGATATATTATCGAGTCTGGAAGACTTACATTTCTTGGTGCTCTTCTCATAAATTTTCCTGGCATTCTTTTAGAATTCCTAGAATTTTACAATTTCTTCAGGATGGTCTGGATAAAGGTTTGTCTGCAAGTTCTTTGAAAGGACAAATTTCTGCTCTTTCTGTGTTGTTTCACAGAAAGATTGCTAATCTTCCTGATATTCATTGTTTTGTACAGGCTTTGGTTCGTATAAAACCTGCCATTAAGTCAATCTCTCCTCCTTGGAGTTTGAATTAGGTTCTGGGGGCTTTACAAGCTCCTCCATTTGAACCTATGCATTCTCTGGACATTAAATTACTTTCTTGGAAAGTTCTGTTCCTTTTGGCCATCTCTTCTGCTAGAAGAGTTTCAGAGTTATCTGCTCTTTCTTGTGAATCTCCTTTTCTGATTTTTCATCAGGATAAGGCGGTGTTGCGGACTTCATTTAAATTTTTACCTAAAGTTGTGAACTCTAACAACATTAGTAGAGAAATTGTGGTTCCTTCATTGTGTCCTAATCCTAAGAATTCTAAGGAAAGATCGTTGCATTCTTTGGATGTAGTTAGAGCTTTGAAATATTATGTTGAAGCTACTAAAGATTTCCGAAAGACTTCTAGTTTATTTGTTATCTTTTCCGGTTCCAGGAAAGGTCAGAAGGCCTCTGCCTTTTCTTTGGCATCTTGGTTAAAATCTTTGATTCATCATGCTTATGTCGAGTCGGATAAAACTCAGCCTCAAAGGATTACAGCTCATTTTACTAGGTCAGTTTCTACTTCCTGGGCGTTTAGGAATGAAGCTTCGGTTGATCAGATTTGCAAAGCAGCCACTTGGTCTTCTTTGCATACTTTTACTAAATTCTACCATTTTGATGTGTTTTCTTCTTCTGAAGCAGTTTTTGGTAGAAAAGTACTTCAGGCAGCTGTTTCAGTTTGATTCTTCTGCTTATAATTTCAGTTTTTTTTTTCATTATAAGATTAAAACTTTATTTTGGGGTGTGGATTATTTTTTCAGCGGAATTGGCTGTCTTTATTTTATCCCTCCCTCTCTAGTGACTCTTGCGTGGAAGTTCCACATCTTGGGTATTTATTATCCCATACGTCACTAGCTCATGGACTCTTGCTAATTACATGAAAGAAAACATAATTTATGTAAGAACTTACCTGATAAATTCATTTCTTTCATATTAGCAAGAGTCCATGAGGCCCACCCTTTTTTTGTGGTGGTTATGATTTTTTTGTATAAAGCACAATTATTACAATTCCTTATTTATATGTTTCGCACTTTTTTTCTTATCACCCCACTTCTTGGCTGTTCGTTAAACTGATTTGTGGGTGTGGTGAGGGGTGTATTTATAGGCATTTTGAGGTTTGGGAAACTTTGCCCCTCCTGGTAGGAATGTATATCCCATACGTCACTAGCTCATGGACTCTTGCTAATATGAAAGAAATGAATTTATCAGGTAAGTTCTTACATAAATTATGTTTTTTTGCTCAAGCCTGTGTTTGGGATGTTCTGGATCCCTGGGCGGTGGACATCGTTTCCCAGGGGTACAAATTAGAGTTCAAAACCTTTCCACCCAGGGGCAGGTTCCTTCTCTTGAAGTTATCTGTAGTCCAGATAAAGAGAGAGGTGTTCTTACGTTGTGTCAAGGGTCTTTCAGACCAGGGAGTGATAGTTCCTGTTTCAATACAGGAGCAGGGTCTGGGATTCTATTCCAATCTGTTTGTGGTTCCCAAAAAAGAGGGAACTTTCAGACCTGTTTTAAACCTCAAGAGTGTAAACAAGTTTCTCAGAGTTCTGTCTTTCAAGATGGACTCTATTCGCTCCATTCTTCCTCTGGTTCAGGAAGGTCAGTGCATGACTTCTGTGGATCTAAAGGATGCGTATCTACGTATTCCTATCCACAAGGATTATCAGAAGTTTCTGAGGTTTGCGTTCCTAGACAAACATTTTCAGTTTGTGGCACTTCCTTTTGGCCTGGCAACGGCTCCCAGGATTTTCTCAAAGATTCTGGGAGCATTGTTAGCGGCTCTCCAGTTGCGGGGTGTTGCAGTGGTTCCTTATCTGGACGATATTCTGGTTCAGGCGTCATCTTTTCAACAAGCAATCTCCCACTCGGAGTTGTTGTCTTTTCTGTGCTCCCACGGATGGAAGGTGAATTTAGGAATACGTTTCTTGGTTCCATCTTCAAGGGTGGTATTCTTGGGAACCATTATCAATTCTCTAGAGATGAAGGTTTTTCTGACAAGCCAGAAGAACAAAGATCTTCAACTCTTGTCTTGCCCTTCAGTCCTCTCCTCGGCCGTCAGTGGCTCAGTGTTTGGAGGCAATCAGTCTGATGGTGTCAGCTATGAAGATCATTCAGTTTGCTCGGTTCCATCTCAGGCCTCTGCAGTTATGCATGCTCAGACAATGGAACGGGGATTAGCCGGATATGTCTCTGCGCATCGTTCTGGATCAGGTGACAAGAGATTCTCTTCTGTGGTGGGTGTCTCAGGAACACCTCTTCCAGGGAACTTGGTTTCGCAGAACTTCCTGGGTGATTGTGACCATGGATGCCAGCCTGCTGGGTTGGGGAGCTGTCTGGGACTCATTGATCGGGAGGAATCGCTTCTTCCCATGGAAATCTTAGAGCTGAGGTCAATCTTCATTGCTCTTCTGGCCTGGCCTCAGTTAGCTTCAGTCCAGTTTATCAGGTTTCGGTTGGACTATATAACGTCAGTGGCTTACATCAATCATCAGGGAGGAACTCTGAGTTCCTTAGCCATGTCAGAGGTAGCCAGGATTATTCAGTGCGCAGAAATCCACTATTGCTGTCTGTATGTGATCCACATTCCAGGGGTGGACAATTGGGAAGCGGATTTTCTGAGCAGACAGACGTTTCATTCGGGGGAGTGGGAACTTCACCCGGAGGTGTTTGCCAACTTGGTTCTCAAGTGGGGGCAGCCGGAATTGGATTTCATGGAATCTCGTCAGAATGCCAAGCTTCCAAGGTTTGGGTCAAGGTCAAGAGATCCTCGGTCTGTGTTGATAGACGCTCTGGCAGTTCCTTGGAACTTCAGTCTAGCGTATGTGTTTTCTCTGTTTGCTCTCCTTCCACGAGTCATTGCTTGAATCAGACAGGAGAGGTGTCAGTGATTCTCTTTGCTCCGGCATGGCCTCCCAGAATCTGGAATGCGGATCTGGTGGAGATGTCATCTATTCCATCTTGAAGTCTTCCGTTAAGGAACGACCTTCTACTTCAGGGGCCCTTTTTTTCATCCAAATCTAGTTTCTCTGAAGCTGATTGCTTGGAGATTGAACGCTTGATACTATCTAAGCGTGGGTTTTCTGAGTCTGTCATTGAGACTATGATTCAAGCTCGCAAGTCTGGGACTAGAAGAATTTATTATAAGATATGGTGTAAATATCTTTATTGGTGTGAATCCAAAGGCTATTCTTGGAGTAGAGTTAGAATTTCTAGGATTTTGTCTTTTCTCCAAGAGGGTCTGGAGAAGGGTTTAGTTGCTAGTACCCTGAAGGGTCAAATTTCTGCTTTATCTATTTTGTTGCACAAGCGTCTGGCCGATGCGCCAGATGTTCAGTCTTTTTGTCAGGCCTTGGTTAGAATCTGGCCTATGTTTAAGTTTGCTACTCCTTCATGGAGTCTTATTTGGTTCTTAGAGTCTTTCAGCAGGCTCAGTTTGAACCTGTGCATTCTTTGGATATGAAATTGTTATCCTGGAAGGTTTTGTCTTTGGTTTCTCCGTCTAGAAGAGTTTTTGGGCTCTCAGTGCTGCAGTATGAGTCTTCTTACCTTATTTTTCATTCTGATAAGGTAGTCCTGCGTACTGCCTTAGGATTCCTTCCAAAAGTAGTTTTGGATAGGAATATTAATCAAGAAATTGTTGTTCCTTCCTTGTGTCCTAATCCTTCTTCTTATAAGGAGCATTTGTTGCACAACATGGACGTGGTTCGTGCGTTAAAGTATTTTGTGTTTTCTTCTTTGTTGTGTTTTCTGGAAAACACAAGGGTCAAAAAGTTACAGCTACTTCTCTTTCTTTTTGGCTGAGGAGTGTTATTCGTTTGGCATATGAGACTGCTGGATAGTAGCCTCCTGAGAAAATCACGTCTCATTCCACAAGGGCTGTTTCCTCATCTTGGGCCTTCAAAATGAAGCTTTTGTGGAACAGATTTGCAAGGCTGCCACTTGGTCATCTTTACACACTTTTTCTTAGTTTTACAAATATGATACTTTTGCTTCAACTGAGGCTTCTTTTAGGAGAAAGGTTCTTCAAGCAGTGGTGCCTTCTGTTTAGGCTGTCTTGTCACTCCCTTATCATCCGTGTCCTCTACCTTGGGTATTGATTCCCAATAGTATTTATGATGATCCGTGGACTCACCGTGTCATTAGAAAGAAAACAAAATTTATGCTTACCTGATAAATTTATTTATTTATTGACACGGTGAGTCCACGGCCCACCCTGTATTTTCAGACAGTTTATTTTTTCATAAACCTCAGGCACCTCTGCACCTTATATTACTTTCTCCTTTCCCTTTGGTCGAATGACTGGGGGTTGTGGGTAAGGGGAGTGGTATTTAACAGCTTTGCTGTGGTGCTCTTTGCCTCCTCCTGCAGGCCTGGAGTGATATTCCCAATAGTAATTATGATGATCCATGGACTCACCGTGTCAAAAAAGAAAGAAATTTACCAGGTAAGCATACATTTTGTTTTTTTGTAACTTAGTCTTTTTTATTTTTTGTAATTGGATAGTTTGTAATTTTTATAGTAGTTTTATGATATTTTTTTTAATGTGTAATATAGTTTATTTAATTGGTAGTTAGTTTACTTTTAGTTAAATAGTTATATTAGTTTAATTGTTAGTTTAAACTTAGTTTTTTTAATTTGACAGGTAAGTTTTAATTTAATTTAAGATAGGGAAATTGTCATTTTAATCTAAAGTTAGGGGGGGCGTTAGGTTAAGGGGTTATTAGTTTATTGCGATGTGAGGGGCTTTCGGTTTAAGGGTTAATAGTTTAATTTAGTATATTTCGTTGTGGGGGGCTTGCGCTTTAGTGGTTAATAGGTTTATTATAGTGGCGGCGGTGTAGGGCTTAATAACTTTAGTATAGTGGGGGCGATGTGGGCGCACAGGAGATTAGGGGTTAATAATATTTAAATAGTGTTTGCAATGAGGGAGGGCGGCGGTTTAGAGGTTAATAACTTAGTATAGTGGCGACGATGTCGGGGAGCGGCGGAATAGGGGTTAATTAATTTTATTAGTGACTGCGATGTTGGGAGCGGCAGATTAGGGGTTAATAACTTTAATATAGTATTTGCGATGCGGGAGGGCCTCAGTTTAGGGGTTAATAGGTAGTTTATGGATGTTTAGTGTTCTTTGTAGCAGTTTAGTTATGAGTTTTATGTAACAGATTTGTAGCGTAAAACTCATAACTACTGCTTTTAGATTGCGGAACGGATCTTGTTGGTATAGGCTGGAACACAAGCTTTTTAGCCTCACTGCAAAACGCGTAATGGCAGCGCTATGGAAGTCCCATGAAAAAATGTAATTTTGACGTGTGCGGGACTAATGTTGCGTTACAGGCTAATAGGCTTGCGGTACAGCTATACCGACAAGACTTGTAATGGCTTCGGTGCTGTTTTAACGCTGAAATTACCATTTTTTCAGCTTTAAAACACGAACGCAAAACTCTTAATCAAGGTGTGAGTTAGTTACCGCATCTGGCCAAATGGGACAAGCCCAGGTACCACGTCAAGGTCTCTCCCAAAACCTGTGTCCCTAATACAGCCATACAAATGCAAGCTCTCAATCAAACAAATTGGGAACAGTTTTGCTTTTAATCTTAGCTGAGAGCTTGCAAGCGAGTGCTGGACTTCTTCTGTTTTGTATTAATTTATTTTGTAATTTTCCCTATGGGCCTTGTACCCAGACTTGTCTAGGATTAACTGCCTGAGACAGCACAGCTTCCTGAGAGTGCTAGTGAGCACCCAGGGCTGAGCATGTTGCAGGGTCATTGGATGAGAGTGCAGTCCCCTTCCGTGTTTTGTACTGTTCCTTTGGAAGACATTAATACTTATAAGAACCCTTTACACAGAAAATGAGTCTTTTCATAGAAGGGCCTCTTTACGTGCTTGTTATATTTTTAGACAAGCTATTTATATTGCTGATGTAGCTGCTGCTTCTACTTACTGGTTGTCTCGTCTTTCAGAACAGTTTTCTGATGACCCTGTTAGTGCAAATCTATTGTGCTTGCTTCAGAGTGCTAATTCTTTTATTTGTGATGCTGTGTTTAATATTATGAAGATTAATGTCAAAAGCATGTCATTAGCAATTCTTGCCAGGAGGGCCTTGTAGCTTAAATCCTGGTCTGCTGATATGGTGTCTAAATCTAGATTGTTGTCTCTTTCCTTTCAGGAAAATAAGGTATTTGGTTCTGATTTAGATTCTATTATTTCAAATATTACTGGTGGTAAAGGGGCTTTTCTTCCTCAAGACAGAAAGTCTAAAAGGTAATCCAAAGCTTCTAATCGTTTTCGCTCCTTTCGTCAGAATAAGGAACAGAAAACTGAATCAGTTCAGATCAGAAGCAAGGTTCCTCTGGTTCAGTCTGGAGACCTAATGCTAACTGGAACAAGTCAAAGCCCTACTATCAAAACCGCATGAAGGAACGCCCCCTGATCCAGATGTTCTGGTAGGGTGCAGATTTAAGCCTCTTTTAGGAGGCTTGGTTTCAATATGTTCCAGATCCCTAAGCCCGGTTTATTGTTTCTCAAGGATGTTGAATAGAATTCAAAAGAGAGCCTCCCAGAGGAAGTTTTTTTTCTGTCCAATGTTCCAAGGAATCCTGTGAATTCTCAAACTTTTATTCAATATATCTCAGATCAGGAACGGCATGGGATTTTATTTAAATCTCTGAATTTTTGCAAAGAAGCAAGGCACTTTCAGACCAGTTCTGGGTCTAAAGGCTCTGAGCAAATTTGTAAGGATTCCATCTTTCAGAATGGAAACTATCAGGACAATTCTAGCTTTTGTTCAGCTAGGTCAGTTTATGTCCACAATAGATTTACAGGATGCTTACCTTTATGTTCCTATTCACAAGAACATGTTCAGTGTATTGCAGTGTTTCTTTACCTGGACGATATCTTGGTTCAAGCTCCGTCTTTTTCTTTAGCCGAATCTCACACCAACCAACTCCTTGTTGTTTCTTCAAAAGCATGGTTGGAAGATTAATTTTCCAAAGAGTTCTTTGGTTCCTCAGACAAAGGTAACTTTCTTGCTTTTCCAAATAGACTCAGTATTCATGAGTCTTTGTCTAACAGAGCAGAAACAGTTAAGATTCATTTGAGCAACAAACTTCCCAGGTACTTTGGGATCCTCAAGCAGAGTTAGTGGATGCTCTAGTAGTTCCTTGGTCATTTCAGCCTGCATATCTATTTCCACCTCTGGTTCTTCTTCCCAGAGTGATTTCCAAGATAAGACTAGAGAAGTCTTTTGTAATCCTGATTGCCCCAGCTTGGCATCGCACGATTTGGTATGCGGATCTAGTTCATATATCTAGTTTCCCTTCTTGACCTCTTCCTCTGCGGTCAGACCTTCTGTCCCAAGGTACTGTTTTCCATCCAGATCTCAAGTCTCTAAACTTGATGGCATGGAAATTAAACTCTTAGTTCTGAAACATAGGGGTTTCTCTGATTCTGTGACTGAAACTCTGATTCAGGCCCATAAACCTGTTACTAGGAAGATTACAAGGTCGGTCTGGAAATCCTTTATTCCTTGGTGTATAGATTGTGGTTTTTCCAGGCATTCTTTCAGGATCCCTAGGATACTGCAGTTTTTGCAGGATGGTCTACATAAGGGTCTATCAGCCAGTTCTCTGAAAGTGGGAAAAAAATTGGAATTTTTTTTTTTGGAGAATAGGCGCTTAATCAGCAAAGGGATAAAGGTGTGCCTGGAAATCGTTAGCTAATATATAAAAATGAACTAGACAATTGACAGGATAAACAAAAATGCCTTTACAATTTATTTCCAAATAAAAAACATGATACTACAAAAAAATAAAATAAAATAAATTACAGTTACTAAGTGTTGCAACACTATATCAATAAATTTTAAAAATTCTCTCTAAAATCAGAACATACATTCGTATTATACACCAATAAAAGATTTCCCACTCCTCCGTATTCCTATATTAAAGTGAATGTAAATTTTGATGCTAAAGTGCCCGGTTTTTAAAACTTCGATTAAAAACAGGGGCACTTTAATTCATAAAAATTTTCATTTCACTCCTGTTGTGAAAAAAAACTTACCTTTTAATCTTCACAGCAGCTCCAGCTTCCTCCACCTGTTTCAAAGCCTCTTCCTGGGTCTAAAATGAGGCATCGGCTTCCTCCAATCACAGCAGTGAATCAGACACTGAATCCCCCGGGGGGGAAGCTGTGATTGGAGGATGACCAATCAATCATTTCTGACATCAGAAATGGCTTGTGAGACCGGAGGAAGCAGCAGCTGCTGTGAACTTTAAAAGGTAAGTTTTTTGTCACAACAGGAGTGAAATGTAAATTTTTATGAATTAAAGTGCCCCTGTTTTTAATCAAAGTTTTAAAAACCGGGCACTTAAACATCAAAATTTACATTCACTTTAAATGCTCACAAATATTTAGATAGGATGTAGCTTTTTCAATTCTACACAAATAACGCTTCTCCTATTTGATATTTTGTATTAATATTTTGTTAACATTTCAAACTTCAGATGTATAGATGTGTGGTAAAAACGAGTATATCGTAAAAACAATTTAAATGCAAAGTTTGTTGAAATGGTATACCCACAATGGCCGTTTACTGATTTTTTATTACAATTTTTTGCGTATCTAAGGAGTTCATCAAATCACTTATGAATATAGCTTTGAAAGTAAATTACTGAGGGCTGTATTCCTTATCCTTATATATATATGTTGTAATCAGTTACGGTTTCACAGCTACCCCTTCGTATCCTCAGTGAACTTAATTTGTAGAAATAAAATGTTCCAACAGTGTTTAGGGGTGATTTCCTTAGCCTTCCTTGTGAGCTATTACTACTCACGGCTTCCCGGCAGCACCTCTGTATCCTCGGTTTAACTCTCAGGAAAGAGGTTCCGGTAGAGGTATGTGTGAGGTGGGAGTTTTTTTTTTAGAGCTCTTGGGGTTTGTGAATCTTTGCCTCCTCCTAGTGGTAGAGAAGATGAATTCCCATGAGTAATGGGATGTGGACTCTCACCACCATAAAAGAAATTAATTTATCGGGTAATCATAAATGAACACCTTGCAAGAAAATAGGGCTTGTGTTTCTGTACTGCAAAATCAGGCTTTTCTAATCTATATTATAACCCCAAAAAGCCCATATGGGCCCCTATTTCACATGTGGCTACCCTTGATGACAATTTAGTAAGGTGATCACAGTAACAGCAGTGACCAGTATTTACTAAAATCTACCCAAAAATTATGCATTTTTTACAGTTTTGATGCAGCTTTCTCACATGCCATGACTTATAACTATAATAATGGCATATTTTGAATCTGCTGGGCCAGCTGGAAAAAAAAAATATAATTTGAGTGGATATTTCACTGAAATTTGACTACAATATGGTTTAAATGTAAGTAGCAAAACAAGCTCAAAATTGGCTATGCACTGGGGTGAAAAAAGGCTTAGCAGTAAAAGAGTTAAAGGAGATTAAACACCTCATGGTTTTGTGTGGAATCGTGCTTATCCCACGCTCTCTAGATAGGCCGAAAAGCAATTCTGTGGTCTGCAAACGCTGCAAATCAAAGAGCTGATTTTAGCATTTTTCAGCATTTTGAAAACCTAGGTTACAGATAATTTTTCCTCATTAAAAGTCAATTTTCCTTGGTTATGTAGCGGAGGTGCATGACCCTTCCATGTGTCCCAAAATTATTTTTTTTCTCAGTTACTGAAATTATTAGTTATTTTATGTTAAAGGAATAGTCTAGTTAAAATTAAACTTTTGTGATTCAGATAGAGCATGCAATTTTAAGCAACTTTCTAATTTACTCCTATTATCAAATTTTCTTCATTCTCTTTCTATCTTTATTTGAAAAAGCAGATATTTAAGAATAGGAGCCGGCCCAGTTTTGGTTCAGAACCTGGGTAGCGTTATCTTATTGGTGTCTAAATGTAGCCATCAATCAGCAATTGCTATCCAGGTGCTAAACCAAAAATGGTCCAGCTGCTAAGCTTGCATTCAAATAAAGATAGCAAGAGAATGAAGAAAAATTGATAATAGGAGTAAATTAGAAAGTTGCTTAAAAATGCATGCTCTATCTGAATCATGAACGTTTAATTTTGACTAGACTACCCCTTTAAAGACACTTAAAGTGACAGTAAACATCTTGAGATGTTTATATAAAATGTTTATTTTTCTGTAATAAAACAACTTTGTAATATATTTATTTTGCCACCTTTGCATGTAATTTAGTTATAACAATTGAGCAATCTCTAGTTGTCAGAAGTTTAAATGCACCCTGCTTACTTCTCAAGGCTAACTTTGCTACCTAACGTTTCCCTTAACCGATAACATTTGCAAACCACTGCATTCTAAACTAAGTTATGACCTTGGCTAGCCTTGATGTCTGCAGACTAAAGTTCAGATTGGCGCCTCCAAATAAGGCCAAAAAAAATTGTTTTAAAAACATTCTGACTTGGCTAATATGTTATTCTATAGCAACAAACCTAGGGTTGCCACCTTAAGTTCAGGCCAAACCGAACACTCTTGCGCTGTGCACCTGCAGAGTACACTCTATGTATAATAGCACATAAGCACAAACTTGCATATAGATTTTCACACTCTCACACTTTCTCACACACACACAAAGACAATTATGCTCTCTCACACACTAGCACACACACTCACACACATTCTCTCTCACACACACGCTCTCTCTCACACACACACAGACACTTATGCTCTCATACACTAGCACATACACTCACACACATTCTGTCTCACACACCTGCTCTCTCTCTCACACACACAGACATTTATGCTCTCTCATACACTAGCACACACACATTCTCTCTCACACACATTCTCTCTCACACACATGCTCTCTCACACACACACAGACACTTATGCTCTCTCATACACTAGCACACACACTCGCACACATTCTCTCTCACACACACTCATACACTAGCACACACACTCACACACATTCTCACACACACACAGAGACACTTATGCTCTCTCATACACTAACACACACACTCACACACATTCTCTCTCACACACACACACACACACTCTCTCTCTCTCTCACACACACTCTCTCTCACACACACACACTCACTCACACACACACACTCTCTCTCACACACACACAAAGACACTTATGCTCTCTCATACACTAGCACACACACTCGCACACATTCTCTCTCACACACACACAGACACTTATGCTCTCTCATACACTAGCGCATACACTTACACACATTCTCTCTCTCACACACACAAACTCATACACTAGCACCCACACTCACACACATTCTATCTCTCTCTCTCTCACACACACACACACACACACAAAGACACTTATGCTCTCTTACACTAGCACACACACATTCTCTCTCACACACACACACACACACACTCTCACACACACACAATGACACTTATGCTCTCTCATACACTAGCACACACACTCACACACATTCTTTCACACACACACACTCATACACTAGCACCCACACTCACACACATTCTATCTCTCTCTCTCTCTCACACACACACACACACAAAGACACTTATGCTCTCTTACACTAGCACATACACTCACAAACATTCTCTCTCTCTCACACACACTCTCTCTCACACACACAAATACACTTATGCTCTCTTATACACTAACACTCACACTCACACACATTCTCTCTCACACACATTCTCTCTCACACACACACACAAATACACTTATGATCTCTCATACACTAGCACACACACTCACACACATTCTCTCTCACACACGCTCTCTCTCTCTTACACACACACACACACACTTTCACACCCACAGAAAGAAACTAATTAACACTCTCACACACAAAGACACACACAGACATTCCCACACAAAGATACACACACAAGAGAGAAATAACTGTGCAGTATGTTGCAAAGGCACAATGTGTGGCTGTTTCCCACCAATCCTGGACATTTGCATGCTTCAAACCAGGACACTCAAATGGAAACCCAAACTGTCAGGGTCAATCAAAATGTAGACACCAATTAGCAAGCGCTATCCAGGGTGCTGAACCAAAAACGGGCCTGCTCCTAAGCTTTACATTCCTGCTTTTTCAAATAAAGATACCAAGAGAACAAAGAAATTGATCATTAGAGTAAATTAGAAAGTTGCTTAAAATTGCTGTATAGTTTTACTGTTACCTCTGGGCACATGAATAACCTTCAACACACAGGATCACAAGTAGTTTATAAATAACACAATTGTTGTATTTTTGCACAGTGACATTTAGGTGTCAGCAGACACTACTCTGCAATGTATAAATAATGCCAGCCTTGTTTACCTCTAACGTGTGATCAAGGTTAGTTAGTTATAATTAGATGTGTACACGGACAATTATTTATTCATTTTTTGGCCAAATTTTGTTGTTGTTTTTAGCTTTGTCCTATTTCTGTTCCAGGGTCCTTTTGGTTTGGTTGAATTTCATTAAAAAAAATGTGGTTGTTAATGAAATTTGTTCCCCGTTATAATCTATGGGAATGGAGATTGTGTTCAGTACAGTACTCAAATCCGGAGCAACAAGATACGCCGAGCAGCAGGACAAATAATTTAAGGATAATTTTTTTGCTAATAGACATGCACATTTGTTTTAATGAACACGGATATTTGTCTTGTTTTAACGTGATGAATATCTGGACAAATGCAGCACAAAATTTAAAGAAAACAAAGGGGTAATGCTGAATATGGCATTATGCGTTGGTTTCCTTTAAATTTTTAAAAGTACTTCCCTAAGTGCGCTGGAGAGCCGCGATAACCTCTTCACAGAGCCCCGGAGAAGGTCCTTTAGTGCAGGCCCTGGGAGTCGCAGCGCTATGCCTCATGTTAGAGCAACCAGGGCTCTGTGAAGAATAGAATCGGATTAGCAAGGCTCTCTAGCGTACTTAGGTAAATATTTTATGTGATACAGGTGAACAGTTTCCCCTGAAGCAGTGGAACATGTACATTAGTTTAATGAAAATGAATGTATATGTTCCACAAATGGTCAGTATCAGTTTAAAACGATAGGAAAACCGAACAGCAAGGGCGCCATATATTCAAAATCCAAATTATTTTGAATATTCGGAAAAAAAGATTTGTCTGAATAAAATTTTTTGCCTGTGCACGTAAAGTTGTTGAATTAATTCCACATTATTTTTTATTGGAATGGAGAATGTCTGCATTAAAGTACTTACATTAATAGTGGGCAGCAACTAGACGGCCACCCAGAGCCTCAGAAGAGCAGCAAGACCTAGTCTACAGAAAAGTCACAGAAAGCAATTGGCCTAACATTTTGAGCAGTCTGGACATCACATAGCATTATATGTCACTGGGCAAGGCAGGCTGGCACCAAGGGCAGCAGAAAATAACACAAAGTCCAGTCCCACAGCACATAAAAGTATAACTCACTTTATTACAAGGTGGAGGTCCAAAAACAGCAACGTTACGGGCTATACACCCTTACTCATGCTATAACATTTGCTTTGAACTAAACACATTTATAAAGCCACACAGGACCAACAAGTTTCTTAATTACCTTAATTACCTTCAACACTTTACCTGTGCACAAACCTACATTTACTATACATATTGCACCATCTAGTGGTACCTAGTGACTATAATATACATTTCTCCAACATAGGTGTGTCCGGTCCACGGCGTCATCCTTACTTGTGGGATATTCTCTTCCCCAACAGGAAATGGCAAAGAGCCCAGCAAAGCTGGTCACATGATCCCTCCTAGGCTCCGCCTACCCCAGTCATTCTCTTTGCCGTTGTACAGGCAACATCTCCACGGAGATGGCTTAGAGTTTTTTAGTGTTTAACTGTAGTTTTTATTATTCAATCAAGAGTTTGTTATTTTAAAATAGTGCTGGTATGTACTATTTACTCTGAAACAGAAAAGAGATGAAGATTTCTGTTTGTATGAGGAAAATGATTTTAGCAACCGTTACTAAAATCCATGGCTGTTCCACACAGGACTGTTGAGAGGAATTAACTTCAGTTGGGGGAACAGTGAGCAGTCTTTTGCTGCTTGAGGTATGACACATTCTAACAAGACGATGTAATGCTGGAAGCTGTCATTTTCCCTATGGGATCCGGTAAGCCATTTTTATTCAGACAGTAAATAAGGGCTTCACAAGGGCTTATTAAGACTGTAGACATTTTCTGGGCTAAATCGATTCATATATTACACATATTTAGCCTTGAGGAATCATTTAATCTGGGTATTTTTGTTAAATAATATCGGCAGGCACTGTTTTAGACACCTTATTCTCTAGGGGCTTTCCCTAATCATAGGCAGAGCCTCATTTTCGCGCCGGTATTGCGCACTTGTTTTTGAGAAGCATGACATGCAGTCGCATGTGTGAGGAGCTCTGATACATAGAAAAGACTTCTGAAGGCTTCATTTGGTATAGTATTCCCCTTTGGGCTTGGTTGAGTCTCAGCAAAGCAGATACCAGGGACTGTAAAGGGGTTAAAGTTAAAAACGGCTCCGGTTCCGTTATTTTAAGGGTTAAAGCTTCCAAATTTGGTGTGCAATACTTTTAAGGCTTTAAGACACTGTGGTGAAATTTTGGTGAATTTTGAACAATTCCTTCATACTTTTTCGCAATTGCAGTAATAAAGTGTGTTCAGTTTAAAATTTAAAGTGACAGTAACGGTTTTATTTTAAAACGTTTTTTGTACTTTGTTATCAAGTTTATGCCTGTTTAACATGTCTGAACTACCAGATAGACTGTGTTCTGAATGTGGGGAAGCCAAGGTTCCTTTTCATTTAAATAAATGTGATTTATGTGACACTGAAAATGATGCCCAAGATGATTCCTCAAGTGAGGGGAGTAAGCATGGTACTGCATCATTCCCTCCTTCGTCTACACGAGTCTTGCCCACTCAGGAGGCCCCTAGTACATCTAGCGCGCCAATACTCCTTACTATGCAACAATTAACGGCTGTAATGGATAATTCTATCAAAAACATTTTAGCCAAAATGCCCACTTATCAGCGTAAGCGCGACTGCTCTGTTTTAGATACTGAAGAGCATGAGGACGCTGATGATAATGGTTCTGAAATGCCCCTACACCAGTCTGAGGGGGCCAGGGAGGTTTTGTCTGAGGGAGAAATTTCAGATTCAGGGAAAATTTCTCAACAAGCTGAACCCGATGTGATTACATTTAAATTTAAGTTGGAACATCTCCGCGCTCTACTTAAGGAGGTATTATCCACTCTGGATGATTGTGAGAATTTGATCATCCCAGAGAAACTATGTAAAATGGACAAGTTCCTAGAGGTCCCGGGGCTCCCAGAAGCTTTTCCTATACCCAAGCGGGTGGCGGACATTGTAAATAAAGAATGGGAAAGGCCCGGTATACCTTTCGTCCCTCCCCCCATATTTAAAAAATTGTTTCCTATGGTCGACCCTAGAAAGGACTTATGGCAGACTGTCCCCAAGGTCGAGGGAGCGGTTTCTACTTTAAACAAACGCACCACTATACCCATAGAAGATAGTTGTGCTTTCAAAGATCCTATGGATAAAAAATTAGAAGGTTTGCTTAAAAAGATGTTTGTTCAGCAAGGTTACCTTCTACAACCAATTTCATGCATTGTCCCTGTCACTACAGCCGCGTGTTTCTGGTTCGATGAGCTAGTAAAGGCGATCGATAGTGATTCTCCTCCTTATGAGGAGATTATGGACAGAATCCGTGCTCTCAAATTGGCTAATTCTTTCACCCTAGACGCCACTTTGCAATTGGCTAGGTTAGCGGCGAAGAATTCTGGGTTTGCTATTGTGGCGCGTAGAGCGCTTTGGTTGAAATCTTGGTCAGCGGATGCGTCTTCCAAGAACAAACTCCTTAACATTCCTTTCAAGGGGAAAACGCTGTTTGGCCCTGACTTGAAAGAGATTATCTCTGATATCACTGGGGGTAAGGGCCACGCCCTTCCTCAGGATAGGTCTTTCAAGGCCAAAAATAAACCTAATTTTCGTCCCTTTCGTAGAAACGGACCAGCCCCAAGTGCTACGTCCTCTAAGCAAGAGGGTAATACTTCTCAAGCCAAGCCAGCCTGGAGACCAATGCAAGGCTGGAACAAGGGAAAGCAGGCCAAGAAACCTGCCACTGCTACCAAGACAGCATGAAATGTTGGCCCCCGATCCGAGACCGGATCTGGTGGAGGGCAGACTCTCTCTCTTCGCTCAGGCTTGGGCAAGAGATGTTCTGGATCCTTGGGCACTAGAAATAGTATCCCAAGGTTATCTTCTGGAATTCAAGGGGCTTCCCCCAAGGGGGAGGTTCCACAGGTCTCAATTGTCTTCAGACCACATAAAGAGACAGGCATTCTTACATTGTGTAGAAGACCTGTTAAAAATGGGAGTGATTCATCCTGTTCCATTAGGAGAACAAGGGATGGGGTTCTACTCCAATCTGTTCATAGTTCCCAAAAAAGAGGGAACTTTCAGACCAATCTTAGATCTCAAGATCTTAAACAAGTTTCTCAAGGTTCCATCGTTCAAAATGGAAACCATTCGAACAATTCTTCCTTCCATCCAGGAAGGTCAATTCATGACCACGGTGGATTTAAAGGATGCGTATCTACATATTCCTATCCACAAGGAACATCATCGGTTCCTAAGGTTCGCATTCCTGGACGAGCATTACCAGTTCGTGGCGCTTCCTTTCGGATTAGCCACTGCTCCAAGGATTTTCACAAAGGTACTAGGGTCCCTTCTAGCGGTGCTAAGACCAAGGGGCATTGCAGTAGTACCTTACTTGGACGACATTCTGATTCAAGCGTCGTCCCTTCCTCAAGCAAAGGCTCACACGGACATAGTCCTGGCCTTTCTCAGATCTCACGGATGGAAAGTGAACGTGGAAAAGAGTTCTCTATCTCCGTCGACAAGGGTTCCCTTCTTGGGAACAATAATAGACTCCTTAGAAATGAGGATTTTTCTGACAGAGGCCAGAAAAACAAAACTTCTAAACTCTTGTCAAACACTTCATTCCGTTCCTCTTCCTTCCATAGGTCTCGGGAAGAATCTCTTCTACCGATAAATATTCTGGAACTGAGAGCGATATTCAATGCTCTCAAGGCTTGGCCTCAGCTAGCAAAGGCCAAGTTCATACGGTTTCAATCAGACAACATGACGACTGTTGCGTACATCAACCATCAGGGGGGAACAAGGAGTTCCCTGGCGATGGAAGAAGTGACCAAAATCATTCAATGGGCGGAGACTCACTCCTGCCACCTGTCTGCAATCCACATCCCAGGAGTGGAAAATTGGGAAGCGGATTTTCTGAGTCGTCAGATATTACATCCGGGGGAGTGGGAACTCCATCCGGAAATCTTTGCCCAAATTACTCATCTGTGGGGCATTCCAGACATGGATCTGATGGCCTCTCGTCAGAACTTCAAGGTTCCTTGCTATGGGTCCAGATCCAGGGATCCCAAGGCGACTCTAGTAGATGCACTAGTAGCACCTTGGACCTTCAAACTAGCTTATGTATTCCCGCCGTTTCCTCTCATCCCCAGGCTGGTAGCCAGGATCAATCAGGAGAGGGCGTCTGTGATCTTGATAGCTCCTGCGTGGCCACGCAGGACTTGGTATGCAGATCTGGTGAATATGTCATCGGCTCCACCATGGAAGCTACCTTTGAGACGAGACCTTCTTGTTCAAGGTCCGTTCGAACATCCGAATTTGGTCTCACTCCAGCTGACTGCTTGGAGATTGAACGCTTGATCTTATCAAAACGAGGGTTCTCAGATTCTGTTATTGATACTCTTGTTCAGGCCAGAAAGCCTGTAACTAGAAAAATTTACCACAAAATATGGAAAAAATATATCTGTTGGTGTGAATCTAAAGGATTCCCTTGGGACAAGGTAAAGATTCCTAGGATTCTATCCTTTCTTCAAGAAGGATTGGAGAA
Organism: Bombina bombina; assembly: GCF_027579735.1. Taxonomy (NCBI): domain Eukaryota; kingdom Metazoa; phylum Chordata; class Amphibia; order Anura; family Bombinatoridae; genus Bombina; species Bombina bombina. Next base: position 964,666,915 of record NC_069500.1, on the reverse strand, counting down.
AGGATTATCTGCAAGTTCCTTGAAGGGACAGATTTCTGCCTTGTCTGTGTTACTTCACAAAAAGCTGGCAGCTGTGCCAGATGTTCAAGCCTTTGTTCAGGCTCTGGTTAGAATCAAGCCTGTTTACAAACCTTTGACTCCTCCTTGGAGTCTCAACTTAGTTCTTTCAGTTCTTCAGGGGGTTCCGTTTGAACCCTTACATTCCGTTGATATTAAGTTATTATCTTGGAAAGTTTTGTTTTTGGTTGCAATTTCTTCTGCTAGAAGAGTTTCAGAATTATCTGCTCTGCAGTGTTCTCCTCCTTATCTGGTGTTCCATGCAGATAAGGTGGTTTTACGTACTAAACCTGGTTTTCTTCCAAAAGTTGTTTCTAACAAAAACATTAACCAGGAGATAGTCGTGCCTTCTTTGTGTCCGAAACCAGTTTCGAAGAAGGAACGTTTGTTGCACAATTTGGATGTTGTTCGCGCTCTAAAATTCTATTTAGATGCTACAAAGGATTTTAGACAAACATCTTCCTTGTTTGTTGTTTATTCTGGTAAAAGGAGAGGTCAAAAAGCAACTTCTACCTCTCTCTCTTTTTGGATTAAAAGCATCATCAGATTGGCTTACGAGACTGCCGGACGGCAGCCTCCTGAAAGAATCACAGCTCATTCCACTAGGGCTGTGGCTTCCACATGGGCCTTCAAGAACGAGGCTTCTGTTGATCAGATATGTAGGGCAGCGACTTGGTCTTCACTGCACACTTTTACCAAATTTTACAAGTTTGATACTTTTGCTTCTTCTGAGGCTATTTTTGGGAGAAAGGTTTTGCAAGCCGTGGTGCCTTCCATTTAGGTGACCTGATTTGCTCCCTCCCTTCATCCGTGTCCTAAAGCTTTGGTATTGGTTCCCACAAGTAAGGATGACGCCGTGGACCGGACACACCTATGTTGGAGAAAACAGAATTTATGTTTACCTGATAAATTACTTTCTCCAACGGTGTGTCCGGTCCACGGCCCGCCCTGGTTTTTTAATCAGGTCTGATAATTTATTTTCTTTAACTACAGTCACCACGGTATCATATGGTTTCTCCTATGCAAATATTCCTCCTTAACGTCGGTCGAATGACTGGGGTAGGCGGAGCCTAGGAGGGATCATGTGACCAGCTTTGCTGGGCTCTTTGCCATTTCCTGTTGGGGAAGAGAATATCCCACAAGTAAGGATGACGCCGTGGACCGGACACACCGTTGGAGAAAGTAATTTATCAGGTAAACATAAATTCTGTTTTTTATCTCTTAAAAGCCAATCACATATACAGATGTTAAATGTAAACAGACATATATTTGTTCATGCCCTGTGGTCTAAGGTCATTCAACATAAAAATCCAATATAACTCCCTTCTCTTTAATAATAATTCCATATCTCCCCCTCCTGGGCATTTTAATCTGATCTATTACTTGCCACCTTAATTGGCTGATGGAATGTTTAGCTTCAAGAAAATGGGATGGCACTGGGGCATCCTTATCCCCACACCTAATATTAGACTTATGTTCCCTTATTCGATCACCGCATTTCTGGTGGTCTCCCCAATGTTAATTTTAGAACATGGGCATTTGATTAAATAAATTATAAAGGTTGAATTACAAGTAAAAATGAACCCTTATCCTATAAATTTTACCAGATCTGGGATGGGCAAACGTGACCCCCTTAATCATTGAATTGCAGCTATTACAGCCCAGACAAGGGTAACAACCCAGGTTTTTCTCTGTTATATAACTCTGGGTAGACTTTCTATTAGTACCTATGTCCGTCTGCACAAGCATATATTTAAGGTTACAATTTCTTTTGTAGACAATCATAGGGATATGTTGTAAACTGCTAATATTTGGATTACAATCTTTCAGGATATGCCAATGTCTGTAAACCATGTTTTTAATCTCTCTACTGTTTTTACTGTATTTAGAAACAAGGACCAATATATCTTCTTTATTTCTCTCTTTTTATCCTTGTTTCTTACAAGCAAGGAAGCCCTATCAATATTACTTACTGCTGCAATTTCTTTATCAATAAGGGCTTTCGGATAGGCCGTATCCAAGAATTTGTTCCCCATTTCTCTTGATCTGTTTTGTATGATGTCATCTTGGCTCACAATACGCTTAACCCTAATTAACTGACTCCTGGGTAAGGAGTTAAGAAGTTCTTCAGGGTGAAAACTATGATAGTGGAGTAAATTATTTCTATCTGTGGTTTTAGTATGTATATCACATAGCAGATTACAACCTTCCTTCACAACTCTAGTATCGAAGAAGGCAACAGTAGTCTCATGCCACGTAAGGGTAAATTTAATGCCCTAACTACCAAATTCAATTCAGCTACAAACTCATGCAAGGAGTCATTGTTGCCCCCCCCCCCCCCCCCTATGCCAAACACATCATCGATAAAACGCCACCATGTGGCTCCAAATTTTATATATAATGGATTTTCATATACATACTTCTCTTCAAAATTACACATGAATATGCTGGCATATGAGGGGGCAACATTAGAACCCATTGCAGTCCCCTGGTTCTGGATGTACCATGTATCTTGAAATAAAAAATAGTTGTTAAACAACTATTCTCAAAAGTTCTTCCAAAAATACTAATTGTAGCATATTATATCTCCCAGTATTGTACAATAACTTCTTGACGCAGGCAATGCCACTCATGCTTTATCGATGTATGTAAGAGTATACAAAATGCATTTTTCTGTGTCAAGAGCAATACTTTCCAGTTTATTAATAAAGTCACCCGTATCCTTAATGAATGAGGACAAATTCCCAACATAGGGTTGCAAAATTCTATCCAAAAATTTAGAAATATTTCTCCAACATAGGTGTGTCCGGTCCACGGCGTCATCCTTACTTGTGGGATATTCTCTTCCCCAACAGGAAATGGCAAAGAGCCCAGCAAAGCTGGTCACATGATCCCTCCTAGGCTCCGCCTTCCCCAGTCATTCTCTTTGCCGTTGTACAGGCAACATCTCCACGGAGATGGCTTAGAGTTTTTTAGTGTTTAACTGTAGTTTTTATTATTCAATCAAGAGTTTGTTATTTTAAAATAGTGCTGGTATGTACTATTTACTCTGAAACAGAAAAGAGATGAAGATTTCTGTTTGTAAGAGGAAAATGATTTTAGCAACCGTTACTAAAATCGATGGCTGTTCCACACAGGACTGTTGAGAGGATTTAACTTCAGTTGGGGGAACAGTGAGCAGACTTTTGCTGCTTGAGGTATGACACATTCTAACAAGACGATGTAATGCTGGAAGCTGTCATTTTCCCTATGGGATCCGGTAAGCCATTTTTATTACAGACAGTAAATAAGGGCTTCACAAGGGCTTTTTAAGACTGTAGACATTTTCTGGGCTAAATCGATTTATATATAAACATATTTTATACTCCATAGCCTTGAGGAATTATTTTAATCTTGGGAATTTTGTAAAATAACCGGCAGGCACTGTATTGGACACCTTATTCTCTAGGGGCTTTCCCTAATCATAGGCAGAGTCTCATTTTCGCGCCTGTATTGCGCACTTGTTTTTGAGAAGCATGACATGCAGATGCATGTGTGAGGAGCTCTGATACATAGAAAAGACTTTCTGAAGGCGTCATTTGGTATCGTATTCCCCTTTGGGCTTGGTTGGGTCTCAGCAAAGCAGATACCAGGGACTGTAAAGGGTTTAATATAAAAACGGCTCCGGTTCCGTTATTTTAAGGGTTAAAGCTTCCAAATTTGGTGTGCAATACTTTTAAGGCTTTAAGACACTGTGGTGAAATTTTGGTGAATTTTGAACAATTCCTTCATACTTTTTCGCAATTGCAGTAATAAAGTGTGTTCAGTTTAAAATTTAAAGTGACAGTAACGGTTTTATTTTAAAACGTTTTTTGTACTTTGTTATCAAGTTTATGCCTGTTTAACATGTCTGAACTGCCAGATAGACTGTGTTCTGAATGTGGGGAAGCCAAGGTTCCTTCTCATTTAAATAGATGTGATTTATGTGACACAAAATTTAGAGAAAATGATGCCCAAGATGATTCCTCAAGTGAGGGGAGTAAGCATGGTACTGCATCATCCCCTCCGTCTACACCAGTCTTGCCCACACAGGAGGCCCCTAGTACATCTAGCGCGCCAATACTCCTTACTATGCAACAATTAACGGCTGTAATGGATAATTCTATCAAAAACATTTTAGCCAAAATGCCCACTTATCAGCGAAAGCGCGACTGCTCTGTTTTAGAAAATACTGAAGAGCATGAGGACGCTGATGATATTGTTTCTGAAGGGCCCCTACACCAGTCTGAGGGGGCCAGGGAGGTTTTGTCTGAGGGAGAAATTTCAGATTCAGGGAAAATTTCTCAACAAGCTGAACCTGATGTGATTACATTTAAATTTAAGTTGGAACATCTCCGCGCTCTGCTTAAGGAGGTGTTATCCACTCTGGATGATTGTGAGAATTTGGTCATCCCAGAGAAACTATGTAAAATGGACAAGTTCCTAGAGGTCCCGGGGCCCCCCGAAGCTTTTCCTATACCCAAGCGGGTGGCGGACATTGTAAATAAAGAATGGGAAAGGCCCGGTATACCTTTCGTCCCTCCCCCCATATTTAAAAAATTGTTTCCTATGGTCGACCCCAGAAAGGACTTATGGCAGACAGTCCCCAAGGTCGAGGGGGCAGTTTCTACTCTAAACAAACGCACCACTATACCCATAGAAGATAGTTGTGCTTTCAAAGATCCTATGGATAAAAAATTAGAAGGTTTGCTTAAAAAGATGTTTGTTCAGCAAGGTTACCTTCTACAACCAATTTCATGCATTGTCCCTGTCACTACAGCCGCGTGTTTCTGGTTCGATGAGCTAGAAAAGGCGATCACTAATAATTCTTCTTCTTATGAGGAGATTATGGACAGAATCCGTACTCTCAAATTGGCTAATTCTTTCTCCCTAGACGCCACTTTGCAATTGGCTAGGTTAGCGGCGAAAAATTCTGGGTTTGCTATTGTGGCGCGCAGAGCGCTTTGGTTAAAATCTTGGTCAGCGGATGCGTCTTCCAAGAACAAATTGCTTAACATTCCTTTCAAGGGGAAAACGCTGTTTGGCCCTGACTTGAAAGAGATTATCTCTGATATCACTGGGGGCAAGGGCCACGCCCTTCCTCAGGATAGGTCTTTCAAGGCCAAAAATAAACCTAATTTTCATCCCTTTCGTAGAAACGGACCAGCCCCAAGTGCTACGTCCTCTAAGCAAGAGGGTAATACTTCTCAAGCCAAGCCAGCCTGGAGACCAATGCAAGGCTGGAACAAGGGAAAGCAGGCCAAGAAACCTGCCACTGCTACCAAGACAGCATGAGATGTTGGCCCCCGATCCGGGACCGGATCTGGTGGGGGGCAGACTCTCTCTCTTCGCTCAGGCTTGGGCAAGAGATGTTCTGGATCCTTGGGCGCTAGAAATAGTCTCCCAAGGTTATCTTCTGGAATTCAAGGGGCTTCCCCCAAGGGGGAGGTTCCACAGGTCTCAATTGTCTTCAGACCACATAAAAAAACAGGCATTCTTACATTGTGTAGAAGACCTGTTAAAAATGGGAGTGATTCATCCTGTTCCATTAGGAGATCAAGGGATGGGGTTCTACTCCAATCTGTTCGTAGTTCCCAAAAAAGAGGGAACGTTCAGACCAATCTTAGATCTCAAGATCCTAAACAAGTTTCTCAAGGTTCCATCGTTCAAAATGGAAACCATTCGAACAATTCTTCCTTCCATCCAGGAAGGTCAATTCATGACCACGGTGGATTTAAAGGATGCGTATCTACATATTCCTATCCACAAGGAACATCATCGGTTCCTAAGGTTCGCATTCCTGGACAAGCATTACCAGTTCGTGGCACTTCCGTTCGGATTAGCCACTGCTCCAAGGATTTTCACAAAGGTACTAGGGTCCCTTCTAGCGGTGCTAAGACCAAGGGGCATTGCAGTAGTACCTTACTTGGACGACATTCTGATTCAAGCGGCGTCCCTTCCTCAAGCAAAGGCTCACACGGACATTGTCCTGGCCTTTCTCAGATCTCACGGATGGAAAGTGAACGTAGAAAAGAGTTCTCTATCTCCGTCAACAAGGGTTCCCTTCTTGGGAACAATAATAGACTCCTTAGAAATGAGGATTTTTCTGACAGAGGCCAGAAAAACAAAACTTCTAAACTCTTGTCAAATACTTCATTCCGTTCCTCTTCCTTCCATAGCGCAGTGCATGGAAGTAATAGGTTTGATGGTAGCGGCAATGGACATAGTTCCTTTTGCGCGCATTCATCTAAGACCATTACAACTGTGCATGCTCAGTCAGTGGAATGGGGACTATACAGACTTGTCTCCGACGATACAAGTAAATCAGAGGACCAGAGATTCACTCCGTTGGTGGCTGTCCCTGGACAACCTGTCACAGGGGATGAGCTTCCGCAGACCAGAGTGGGTCATTGTCACGACCGACGCCAGTCTGGTGGGCTGGGGCGCGGTCTGGGGACCCCTGAAAGCTCAGGGTCTTTGGTCTCGGGAAGAATCTCTTCTACCGATAAATATTCTGGAACTGAGAGCGATACTCAATGCTCTCAAGGCTTGGCCTCAGCTAGCAAAGGCCAAGTTCATACGGTTTCAATCAGACAACATGACGACTGTTGCGTACATCAACCATCAGGGGGGAACAAGGAGTTCCCTGGCGATGGAAGAAGTGACCAAAATCATTCAATGGGCGGAGACTCACTCCTGCCACTTGTCTGCAATCCACATCCCAGGAGTGGAAAATTGGGAAGCGGATTTTCTGAGTCGTCAGACATTACATCCGGGGGAGTGGGAACTCCATCCGGAAATCTTTGCCCAAATTACTCAACTGTGGGGCATTCCAGACATGGATCTGATGGCCTCTCGTCAGAACTTCAAGGTTCCTTGCTACGGGTCCAGATCCAGGGATCCCAAGGCGACTCTAGTAGATGCACTAGTAGCACCTTGGACCTTCAAACTAGCTTATGTATTCCCGCCGTTTCCTCTCATCCCCAGGCTGGTAGCCAGGATCAATCAGGAGAGGGCATCAGTGATCTTGATAGCTCCTGCGTGGCCACGCAGGACTTGGTATGCAGACCTGGTGAATATGTCATCGGATCCACCATGGAAGCTACCTTTGAGACGAGACCTTCTTGTTCAAGGTCCGTTCGAACATCCGAATCGGGTTTCACTCCAACTGACTGCTTGGAGATTGAACGCTTGATCTTATCAAAGCGAGGGTTCTCAGATTCTGTTATTGATACTCTTGTTCAGGCCAGAAAGCCTGTAACTAGAAAAATTTACCACAAAATATGGAAAAAATATATCTGTTGGTGTGAATCTAAAGGATTCCCTTGGGACAAGGTAAAAATTCCTAAGATTCTATCCTTTCTTCAAGAAGGTTTGGAGAAAGGATTATCTGCAAGTTCCTTGAAGGGACAGATTTCTGCCTTGTCTGTGTTACTTCACAAAAAGCTGGCAGCTGTGCCAGATGTTCAAGCCTTTGTTCAGGCTCTGGTTAGAATCAAGCCTGTTTACAAACCTTTGACTCCTCCTTGGAGTCTCAATTTAGTTCTTTCAGTTCTTCAGGGGGTTCCGTTTGAACCCTTACATTCCGTTGATATTAAGTTATTATCTTGGAAAGTTTTGTTTTTGGTTGCAATTTCTTCTGCTAGAAGAGTTTCAGAATTATCTGCTCTGCAGTGTTCTCCTCCTTATCTGGTGTTCCATGCAGATAAGGTGGTTTTACGTACTAAACCTGGTTTTCTTCCGAAAGTTGTTTCTAATAAAAACATTAACCAGGAGATAGTCGTGCCTTCTTTGTGTCCGAATCCAGTTTCAAAGAAGGAACGTTTGTTGCACAATTTGGATGTTGTTCGCGCTCTAAAATTCTATTTAGATGCTACAAAGGATTTTAGACAAACATCTTCCTTGTTTGTTGTTTATTCTGGTAAAAGGAGAGGTCAAAAAGCAACTTCTACCTCTCTCTCTTTTTGGATTAAAAGCATCATCAGATTGGCTTATGAGACTGAAAGAATCACAGCTCATTCCACTAGGGCTGTGGCTTCCACATGGGCCTTCAAGAACGAGGCTTCTGTTGATCAGATATGTAAGGCAGCGACTTGGTCTTCACTGCACACTTTTACCAAATTTTACAAGTTTGATACTTTTGCTTCTTCTGAGGCTATTTTTGGGAGAAAGGTTTTGCAAGCCGTGGTGCCTTCCATTTAGGTGACCTGATTTGCTCCCTCCCTTCATCCGTGTCCTAAAGCTTTGGTATTGGTTCCCACAAGTAAGGATGACGCCGTGGACCGGACACACCTATGTTGGAGAAAACAGAATTTATGTTTACCTGATAAATTACTTTCTCCAACGGTGTGTCCGGTCCACGGCCCGCCCTGGTTTTTTAATCAGGTCTGATAATTTATTTTCTTTAACTACAGTCACCACGGTATCATATGGTTTCTCCTATGCAAATATTCCTCCTTTACGTCGGTCGAATGACTGGGGAAGGCGGAGCCTAGGAGGGATCATGTGACCAGCTTTGCTGGGCTCTTTGCCATTTCCTGTTGGGGAAGAGAATATCCCACAAGTAAGGATGACGCCGTGGACCGGACACACCGTTGGAGAAAGTAATTTATCAGGTAAACATAAATTCTGTTTTGAGAGGATTGATTCAGTGCTAGCCACAATGGGACGCCAGGGGGACACTTGATGTCCTTGTGGACTTTAGGGAGGGTATAAAAAGTTGGAGTAATTGGGTAATCAATTACCAAAAATTTCTTAAGATCTTTATCTATCAAACAAGCAAATACCAATAATCTCCTGTTGGATCTTACATTTTGGATCCCCATTAAGTACACTATATACCACAGAGTCACTCAGTTGTCTATGACATTCCCTCAAATAGTCACTCTTATTTAACACAACGGTAGCCCCACCATTATTGGCAGTTTTCAACACAATTTTATCTTTCTTATCCTTAAGGGTAGAGATTGCATTAAACTCCTCATGTCTCAAATTATGCTCAATAAATGTATTACTTGTTGACACAACCGATGTTTCATTATTTCAAAATCTTTAAACATTAATTTAATAAATGTTTTAACAGAATCGTTAGTGTGAGGTGGCATGAATTTACTCTCTACAGAATCAGCTAATAAGCTTTTTAGTCTTAAAGTCCTACAAAAACGATGCAAGTCCTTCTCCAACTGAAATAAATCAATTTTTGACATGGGGCAGAATGATTAGCCCCTCACAAGCAATTGCAGTTCATATGGGCTCAGTTCTACCTGTGAGGCATTAATAACTAATGCCTGTTGATCCTTTACCTCCTCTCCTACTGTCGCCAATTGCGGGCGTTCATCCCAGAGCATGAGGCACCCCTCTTCTTGTGGCTCCCTGCTCTGTTGCTGTTTCTAGCTCCTCCTATGCTTACGGCCCCCACGGTGTCGCCTCCTGAGTTGGTGCTGCCGGAAAAAGAGTCGCCAGAAGAACCGGTATCACTGACTGACTCAGCACCTTGACGGCATCTCCTGTCAGCTCGCCTCCTGCGGTAACCGGAAGTGACGTTGTTCCAACGTCCGGTATCGGCACTGCGCCACCGGTAAACTCTTCCCTGTGAGTAATCTAGCTCATCACAAGCAAACTTTTTCTTCTTTCCCTCTTGGAGTTCCGTTTTCAGGG